>NC_046161.1:13544557-13759234 GCF_011064425.1 Rattus rattus | reverse complement strand
TTCTAATAGTGGCTTGACCTACCTGTGGGCCTGTGTGCCAGCACTCCTGTAGACCTGTTTTCCTGTTTTCTTTCAGCCAGTTATGGGAACAGAGTGTTCTGCTCTCAGGCATGTAGTTGCTCCTACCAGCTGACTTTCAGCTCTCCATGAGGGCAGCAACCAGAAGGGTCCTCGCCCTACAGCTCCTAGGTCCCTGTGCACAGGGGCCACAGATTGTACTAGGTGTTTTCTTCTCGAGTCAGGAATGTGTAGTCTTCTCTTGGTTCTCAGGGGTGTCCGCTGAGGGTCCAGCTCCCCCTACCCATGGGATTTGGGTGCAGGGAGCTGTTTGAACAGTTCAGTTCAGATCCGGGCACAGATCTGGACCGCTGGGCTCATATAGCTCACTGCTCCCATATACATGCGTCCAGAGGCACTGTGCAGTTTCCTCTTAGGCCAGGGATATGGGCAAAGGTGGGCAAAAATGGCAGTCTGTCCTGCCCTGCAGTCTCAGGATTGCCTGCACTTCTGGGTGATCAGCTCTCTCTCCCATGGGAGCAAGGAGCTGTGGTCTGGGATCAGAGTTCAGGCCACAGTCAGAAACTACAAGTTAATCATTCCTTATGTCTTTTTAAATATTTGATCAGTTTGGAAATAATTCTGATGTCCTATTCTGGGAGCTAATGTTCTGGACACACCTTTAGTTCTGGGTCTCTGTTGGTTATTCAAATATTTCTATGTATCTTGTCCAATAAAATGGCTATGATGGTTTCAAAGTTGATTAGCTCAGCAATAAACTAAGAGACTCATCTCTCAGCACATCAATCAAGCTGTTTCCAGGAATGATTTATTTAAGGATTACTATTTTCCAAGGGTAGGCAACACATTCTGTTGGCAGCTCAAATATACGAGAGTCTGAACATTACAAACACCATTTAACTTTCAGACTACACTTGCCTTTAAAATATACTCAGCTAATAGAAAAACCTCAATTTGTTATAAGAATCATGTCACCCTGACAACAACCATAATTTCCCTAAACACAGAGTCACTCTACAACTAACAACAATCAGTTCTTAGAAGAAAACAGCCTAACATCTCAAAGTAGATAGATTAACCGACCAACAATTTTTCATACCAAACGGAAGTCATTTGATTTTGGAAAATGAATCAGTTTATGCTATTGCTGTAGAACTGAAGTTCATTGGAAAACAAAAAGTCAGTGATGAGAAGTTTAACTTTAAACAGGCAGAAGTCTCAGGGCTTGAGTTTCCTTAGAAAGATAGAGATAAACAACTGTTCCAAAATCCTTCCCAAGTGTATAGATTTTTAAAGGACAAAGTTTTAAGAAAGGAGTGAGGTAATATAGTCAATATTACAGCATACAGGGCCTGGGAGAATGCTTTAGCTGGTTAAATACTTGAAGTACAATCATGAAACTCGCAAAATCTGCATAACTCATAGGAAGGTATGATGGCCATGTATAATCCCATAGTGCACAGCAGGCAGGGATGGGAATGCAGAACAAGACAATAGCTGGACCAGGCAAATTAGTGAGCTCTGGGTTCAACTGAGAGAACTTTCTCCAGTGATTAAGATAGAGAGCAGTTAAGCAAAAACACCTGATATCAACCTCTGACCTCTACAGACACATGCATAGATTCACACACATTCCCTTACACACTGTAAAGTACATATAAAAATGTATGTACTCTCCACACGTACTACATGCAGAAATATTGTAGTATATAGAAGTTTTTTTATGGGAGTAGGCTACTGGAAGAAAGATTTTGAACTTAAAATAACTGCCCTTTTATGTTACTTAGAAAAATTGTACTTAAAATTTTAAAGTAGACTCTGATGAGGAAAGAGGTGGGTTGTCCGGAGACTTTAAAAGCCAGAAGGGTCTGGACAGATATCTTGCAAATTTTAGGAGATCACAAAAACCATCCCAGACTACTCTACCTAGCAAAACTTTCAATCACAACAGATGACAAAAACAACACATTCCAAGATCAAACCAAATTTAACTAATAGCTATGTAGCAAGTCACACCTACTGAAAATGCTAGAAGTTAAACTGCAATGTAATATAGTTAACTACATCAAAAAAGTATAGGAAATCTCAGGTCAGCAATGTCAAAAGAGCACATGTGCACATACACACACACACACACACACACACACACACACACACTCACCTCCCCACCCCACCCCCAATTCCAGTGAAGGTAGTAGGATAACAACACTATCATAAAATGTTTGACCTATAATTTGTCCTGCCAACAAGATGTGCTAGAGTAATGGGGGTAGGGCAGAACTTGTGGTAATATCTGGTCTATCTTGAGCCTAATGACATGGGAGGGATCCCATCCCTGACACTGCTTGGAGAGCCAAGACCAATGGAGTGGATAGCCCAGAGAGCTAATATAGAAAATAATTCTTAGTTATATCCTGCTATACTCATAGATTGTTGCCTAGCCCAATTATCAGAAAGGCCTCAAATAACAACAAGAACAGGAGCCATTTATACAACTATGTATAGTAGAGATGTTGAGCTTGTAACTAAAACAGAGCCTTATATTCCAGGACCTTGGGTTCAGGAACATACTCTGTAAATTTCTGAAAAGAAATAAAAAATAACATGTCAGCCAAAAACCCATTTATCTACAGTGGTGTCCTGTCTGCATGATATGCTCGTGTTAGTGTAATGGTGACATAAAGTGTGTGAGAATAGCCAGTCAATAAGTTATTTGACTTAAAACTTACTCATGGAATTGATACATTACATTGCTTGAGTGACAAAGAACATAAGACTATGTAGCCTTGAAACCTAGAGAAAACCAAATACTACTCTTTCAAAAAAAAGAAAAAGTGTGTAGTGGTAAAATAATTCCTAATAATATTCTGCTATACTCACAATTAATGCCTTGTTCCACCATCATCAGATAAATTTCCTCTTGCATCAGCTGGGAAAAAATATAGAGAGTCACAGACAGACATTACACAGAGACTGAGATTCCTTGGAACACTTGGTCTTAATTGATTGTGTCCATCAAATACCTCCTCTCAGAGCTCAGAGAACCCATGGAGTAGGAGGTGAAAAGAATGAAAGAGACAGAGGGATAGAAGACACCAAGAAAACACGGCCCTCAACATCAGCATGAGCTAAGTTTAAGAATTCACAGAAACTGAAGCAGGAGGCATAGGGCTTAGACAAGTGTGTAGCTTGTATGATTCAAATTTAATATATTTATGGGATTCTTGAGTGTAGGAGCAAGTAAGTTCCTGATTCTTATGCCTAGAATTAGGATCTTTTACTTCTGTTGGTTTTGCTTGTACAACTTTGGTGTGATAGTTTCTGTTTTATCTAATATTTTATTACATTTAAAAAAAATGAATGAATGAAAGCCTAGTCATTAGGGTAAAAGTTAACAACTGAAAACTGTCATTTTAAAAATGTATTTATTTATTTACATTCCAAATGCTGCTCCCCCCAATCCAGTCACCCCTCACAGAATTTCTTCCCTCATGCTCCCTCCCCTTATCTTCTGAAAGTGTGGGGATGCCCTGGATAAGTCTGCACAATGGCACATCAAGGATCTGCCAGATTAGACGTATCCTTTCCCACTGAGGCCAGACAATGTGGTCATGAAGACTAAACTGTCTTTCTGCTATGTATTTATTTCAGTCTACTGCAGGGTAGAGTCTCTCAGAGGACAGTTGTGCTAGGTCCTGCCTGCAAGCATAACAGTGTATCACTAATAATGCCAGGGATTGGTGCTTGCCCATGGATGAGTATCAAGTTGGGCTGGTTATTGGTTGGTTATTCCCTTAGTGTCTTGTCTATCTTTGTCCCAGCATCTCTTTTAAACAGATTAAATTTTAGCTCAAAGTTTTTGTGGGTGAGTTTGTGTCTTTTTTCCCTCCACTGGGTGTCCTACCTGGCTACAGGAGGTGGCCTCTTTAGGTCTTCTGTTCCCACTATTAGGCATTTTGGCTGAGATCACCTGCATTGACTCCTAGGAGCTTCCCCCATCCCAGGTCTCTAGGGCTTCCTAAAGATTTTCCCAAGCCCAACCACACCAGGAGCTGCAGATTTCCATTCTTGCTTCTGGCTCTCTGGGTCTCCTGTGAGATCCAGATTCTCTACACCTGATTCTTCCTTCTCCATTCCTCTTCCTTTCCCCTATCCCACCCAGTTGTCTTCCTCCTTCTGTCTACTATGACTATTTTGCTTCCCCTTCTAAGTATGATTCAAGCATCCTTACTTGGGCCTTCCTCCTTGTTTAACTTCTTTTGGCCCATAGGTTGTATTATAGGTATGCTGTACTTTATGGCTAATACCATATATGGCCTTTTGTATAACCTCACTCAGAATACTATTTTGTAGTTTCATCCATTTCCCTGCAAAATTCATGATGTTCTTGTTCATAATAGCTGTAAAATATTGTGTAAAAGAACTATATTTTCTGTATCTATTCTTTGGTTGAAGGACATCTGGATTATTTTCAGTTTCTGGCTATTACAAACAAAGCTGTTTTTAACATAGTGGAGCACATGTCCTTGTGGGATTGTGGAACATCTTTTGGGTATATGCCCAGAAGCAGAATAACTGGGTCTTCAGGTAGAACTATTTTCAATTTTATGATAAGTTACAAGATTTATTTCCAGAGTGGTTGTATCAGTTTGCAATCCCACTAGCAATGGAGTGTTCTTTCTGCACATCTATGCCAGTATGTGCTGTCACTTGAGTTTTTGATCTAGCCTTACACCTGATTGGTGTAAGGTGGAATCTAAGGGTTGTTTTGATTTTCATTTCCCTGATGACTAAAGATGTTCAACATTTAAGTGCTTCTTGACCAGTTGACATTCCTCAGCTGAGAATACTCTGTTTTGCTTTGTACCCCATTTTTAAAATTGGGCTTCTGATTTGTTGGATTCTAACTTCTTGTGTTCTTTTTAGAGTTAGTGAAAATTGTTTCCCAATCTGTAGCCTACAGTGTACTTTGCTTCACAGAAGCTTTCCAGTTTCATGAGGTCCCATTTATCAATTGTTGATCTTAGAGCCTGTGACATTGGTATTCTGTTCAGGAAATTTTCTCCTGAACCAATGCATACAAGACCATTTCCCTCTTTCTCATCTATTAGATTTAGTGTATCCAGTTTTATCTTGAGGTCATTTGGACTTGAATTTTGTGTCATCCTCCTCCTCCTCCTCCTCTTCCTCTTCCTCCTTCTTCCTCCTCCTCCTCCTTTCCTCCTCCTCCTTCTTTTTCTTCACTATTTTGGGCAAATTGTATTAAGTAAAGCCCAAAGCTAAGAATGTCTAAATGCGAATCTTTCCCTTTCCTTGACTCACTCTGTGAGAAGCTTTGGATAATGAGCTGTTCTCTATGGTGACATTAATAACTTGTCTCCATCATCCATTAGCATGCCATTAGAAAACAGCAGATGGCCTGGTATGAAGTGTGTACACAGGTTCTGTTTATGTAAAACCTATGCCAAGAACTATGTTATTTTCTTTTTTCTAACTATCCACTTCGTGAATACATTTTTGAGACTTCCTGTGGTGTGTAGTACTAGGTTGAAGATTTAATTTGAATTAGCATGACCCACATGGGACACTCTCTTTTAAATTATTGCTTTTCTATAATTTAGGCTTAATGTATTACTCTCCTGGGACTCAGATAAATGCTTCTGGCTATCAGGGAAGATTCCACAAGTTACCTTTTAGTTAGTCTCAACATCACTGATATTTCTGCAGAAGACTATACAAACCTTAGTGTTTGCTGATAAATTTAATTTCTTTTTTGACTCCATATTTTTTCACTAACAATTTTACTTACTTTATGATTTTAATCTGAGAATTAAATATCATCAATGTGTATATGAATCTGTTCATTTAACAAGCTATCTCACATTTAAAAGATGGGGTATGGAATTTTAAGTGACATTTAACTTAACCAGCAGAGGCTTTTATGCTGTATGTCATGTTTTAGTTCTTCTAGTCACCTCATTAGCCATTCCTAGTTTGGATATTCTAAAGATAAGTTGAACTCAGAGGAAATTGCATTCTTAGAATTATTAGACTAAAGTGAAGGACAAATATATATATATATATATATGTATATATATATATATAGAGAGAGAGAGAGAGAGAGAGAAACACTAAAAAGAACAGGGGGTATGGTGTAGAGTTTAGATGGATTAGGATTGGTTTGCATTGCTCTTTTGCATTTCAAGTTCTGCTTACCTGGAGATGAGACAGAAACATCCATTATTGTGGACACAATGGTTTAGTAAGAAAGGAAATGTACATCTTGGGAAATATCAAGTTCTCAGTATCTATGCCCCAAGACTATTTTCCACAACTTGAATAACAGTAGTAGTAGTAGTAGTAGTAGTAGTAGTAGTAGTAGTAGTAGTAGTAGATAATAGTAATAATAGTAATAATAATAAAAATCAATAATAATTCAAGTACTTACTATATATCAGGCATTTAAACATAGAACATGATTGTTCCAATTTGTGGAGAATTATGATCTTGTTAAAATTCTTGTATAGATTGTGAGCTGTTTTAAAGGCCATTGATTTCTGAGTTTTGGCTTTATCATAGAAACTGATTCATTATCTACTCAGAGGTGGGGAATAATTAATTAATTATTTGAGAATTTAAGGAAAATTTAAAATGAAGAGGTAAAGAGTATTGACTGGATCATTACTAGCAGTCAATTTTTAAGTACATTAACATTATTTCTACTATACTTAGAAATATCTAAATATAATATTGATATCTTAACATATGTACGTATGTGAACAGGATCATAACTCAGCATGCACATCAGTTTCTCCTCAGTATCAATATTCATTTTCTATGAATCCAGTCTTTAAACTATCCCTGCCTTTCATGAAAAGGTAATGGCAACTCTGAAAACTCTGCTTATAGTTTATTTTATTCTTTATATTTTATATTTTATATGTGTGTA
Organism: Rattus rattus; assembly: GCF_011064425.1. NCBI lineage: Eukaryota > Metazoa > Chordata > Mammalia > Rodentia > Muridae > Rattus > Rattus rattus. The sequence continues at coordinate 13,752,267 of NC_046161.1, read as the reverse complement.
CACGGAATGTGCTTTCTAATGTAATTTATTGCTGAGCTTCATAAACTATGAATTATGTAGAAACAAAATTTTTTCAACAGTATGATCTTCAATCCATCTAGTGTTTGCACATGGCTGTAGTTTATTGTATAATATTCTACTTTGCCAGTAAGCCATGTGCTATTTACCCTTGTCAGTGGGCGTCATCATCTTACTTGAATGGGAAGTGTTGTTATAAACAGTTTTTGACATGTTTTACATTCATGCTGGAATTTCCACCTGGCACACACACACTTACAGTTAGAATTAGTGAGATTAACAGCTTGGCAATTCAACATTACACAATAGTATCTATTGACTTATGGGAGAAATTGCTTATTTCCTTGAGTAAAATGGAATTAACATTCCAAAGTTGCACCTCTTTCAAATTACTGGGGATTAGACTACAGTGGATGCAATATTGTAAAGCATTATAATTAGACTGGTTCTGAAGACTTTATAATTCTTTTCCCATACTGATTCCTCTGTGAAGTTCTTTAGGAAAGAAAATAAAATGAGAAGCAACAATCCCACCTCTTCTGCCTAAATGATGGCCATCACAACACAGAACAAATTAGATGCATTTAATTACTTATTCATTTAACTTTAACTTTGCATAATTTCTCCTGCTCTAGGTTGTTGTAGTCTGATCTAAACTTTTTAGGAAACAAAAGAAATTTCAACATGATTTGTTGGTAAAAGTATTATTATTGTCATTTTGTTCTTTGAGGAACAATCTCATGTAGCCTGGCCTCAAATTTGCTGCACAATTGAGAATGAATTTGAATTTCATGCCTCACCCACCTGTTTACATGCACTTACACACATGCTTCGATATGTTCCATGCTAGATTTATAGGCATACACTATTATATCTGGCCTGTGTGTGCAGTACTAAGGATTGGGCACAGAGCTTTGTGCTTACTAGGCAGGTTGTCTACAAATGGATCCTCATTGCCAGATAATTAAAAGTATATTTTACCTACAAATACTATTAGGATAAAGTATTGGTACAGTTAAATATATATATGTGTATATATATATATATTATATGGAGATGTAATTATTAAGCATCCTGATACTTCTTTTTTTTTTTTATTAACTTGAGTATTTCTTATATACATTTCGAGTGTTATTCCCTTTCCCGGTTTCCAGGCAAACATCCCCTTCCCTCCCCCCCCTTCCTTATGGGTGTTCCCCTCCCCGCCCTCCCCCCATTGCCGCCCTCCCCCCGACAGTCTAGTTCACTGGGGGTTCAGTCTTAGCAGGACCCAGGGCTTCCCCTTGCACTGGTGCTCATCCTGATACTTCTAATCTACACTGGAACTCTAGTCCTTTGAGGAATATTTTCACCAGAAAATAATCCAAAACTGTCTCATTGCAGTTATACAGTGACCCACTTGGTAGACTATTTCTCAATAGATTATGTTTATGGTCTATGTTTATAACAAAGAATTCTCAGCTGAGGAATACAGAATGGCTGAGAAGCAACTACAGAATTGTTCAACACCCTTAGTTATCAGGGAAATGAAAATCAAAACAATCCTGAGATTCTACCTCACACCAGTCGGAATGGCTAAGATCAAAAACTCAGGTGAAAAAAAAAGTGCTGGCAAGGATGTGGAGAAAGAGGAACAGTCCTCCATTGTTGGTGAGATTGCAAGCTTGTACAACCACTCTGGAAATTAGTCTGGCAGTTCCACAGAAAATCGGACCTAGTACTGCCTGAGGACTCAGCTATACCACTTCTGTGCATACACCCAAAAGATGCCCCAACATATAACAAGGACACAAGCTCCACTATGTTCATAGCAGCCTTATTTATAAAAGCCAGAAGCTGGAAAGAGTCCAGATATCCTTCAACAGAAGAATGGATACAGCAAATATGATACATTTACACATTGGAGTACTACTCAACTATTAAAAACAATGACTACGTGAAATTCTCAGGCAAATGGATGAAACTAGAAAATACCATCCTGAGTGAGGTAACCCTGTCACAAAAAACACATATGGTACGCATTTACTGATAAGTGGTTATTAACCCAAAAGCTTGGAATACGTAAGAAAAAAATCACACATAATATAAGGCTCATGAAGAAAGAAGACCAAAATGTGGGTGCTTCATCCCTTCTTAGGATAGAGAACAAAATACTCATGGGAAAAAATACAGGGACAGAGAGTGGAGCAGGTTCTGAAGCAAAGGTCATCCAGAGACTGCCCAACCTGGGGATCCATCCCATATGCAACCACCAAACCCAGTCCCTATTACCCCGAGTGCTTGCTGACAGGAGCCAGATATGGGTTTCTCCTGAGAGGCTCTGCCAGAGGCCAGATGAGGATGGTTGCAGCTAACCATTGGACTGAAAAAGAGGACCCCAATGGAGGAGTTAGAGCAAAGACTAAAGGAGCTGAAGGGGTTTGCAACCCCATATGAAGAACAATGATGTCAACCAACCATACCCCACTATTGTTCCCAGGGAATAAACCATCAACCAATGAGTACACCTGAAGCGATCCATGACTCCAGCCACATATGTAGCAGAGGATGGCATTGTCCGGCATAATAGGAGAAAAGGCCCTTGGTCCTGTGAAGGCTCATTTCTCCAATATAGGGTAATGCCAGGGTATTGAGGTTGGAATGGGTGGATAGGAGTGGGAGAATCCTCATAGAAGCAGGGGGAGGGCAGAGGAGGTATGGGAGAGGAGGGAAAGTTGGTAACATTTGAAATGTAAATACATAAAATATCCAAGAAAAATAAAATAAAAAAGAATTTAAAATAAACAGACAAATAAATAAATAATCTGTATTGTTCATATTCAGCTTAAAATCCACATGATGTGAATGTTACCAGATTTTAGGTGCATAATAAACTCGAGCCTTCATATTATCTGACTTGTTTGCTTGTTTTTACAGAAAGGAGATTAAAATAACAGTACAATAGGGACATCAAAGACAGTGGATAAAGATGGATTCTACCAAGTTATCCATGGTTCCTCAAGCAATCATGAGCATGGCACTGGCAAAGGTAACAAGAAATAAATATGACTATTTATCTCAGTCATAATTTTAATTTAGGAATTTTAAGACTTCAAATTTCAAAAACCAATAAAATCTCATTGGAAGTGACAATGATAAGCACAATCAATTCTTTTGTTTGTATTATATTTACTTTATTTGATCTCAGGTTTGGAATTTGTTTGTGGTTTCATAAGTAAAATTTTATTGAGACAGAGTCATGGCTCAGTACTATTTTGTAGATATGTTTCTTTGCTACAATATAAATTAATGCTTTTTGTTTAGAGTTTCTTTCAAAAGATCTAATAGTTTATAATGAGTATACTATGGAAATTTATACAATGATATAAAAAGTCACCTTTATCTCTTAGGTGGGAGAATTTCCTATACATTCAGAGAGACAAATCATTGGTAGAAATGTCTTGTTTACTGAACAAAGTTCCTATTATTGACTACTATTTTTTGGACTTATTACTAGTTGTGAATGAAATTGTGGAAAAGATAAGCAGTTATATTTCCAGAAAAAAATACAGAAACTACAAGAGGTTTTTGTAGGAGGGACCATAGTTATAGGTCTATATTCCTAAAGTCAAACTTTTCTATAAACTATTTTAAATGTAAAGAAGAAGTACATATATTTGAAAATTTTGCTAGGGAACATATTATTAAACCTTAGAGTAAAAGTAATTTTCCCCATTTAAGGCAATAAACAATAATAAATAACCATAAATTCTGTTGTAAAAACTTTCTTAGTCCTCCCTCCCATTTTTAAGTTTTTTGTTTTCTTTTGTTTTTCAAAACATGGTTTATTTATGTTCCCTTGGCTGAACTCAACTTATTCTGTAGACAAAGCTGGCCTTAAATTCAGAGATCTGCTTGCTTCTGTCTCCCCAGTGCTAGGATTAAAGGTATATACCACCACAGTCCAGCTCTAAATTCCTATAACTTAATTTCTACTATTATTATTATTATTAATGACTATTATTTAACTTATTCACTCTATATCTCACTCATTGCCTCCCAATTACCCCATTCCTTTTCCCCTCTCCTCTCAGCATGTGAGGGTCCACTGATTATTTCCCCAACCCTGACACATCAAGTCTGTGTGAAGCTTGGTGGGTCCTTTCACACTGAGGCCAGACCAGACAGCCCATTTAGAAGAACAGATCCCACTTACAGGCAACAGATTTTGGGATAGCCTTATGCTCCAGTTTTTCAGGACCCACAGGAAGACTACGTTGCCTATCTGCTGCATATGTATAGGAAGGCCTAGGTCCAGTCCATGTCTGTTCCTTGGTTGATGCTTCAGTCTCTGAGAGACCAAAGATCCATTTCTGTTTTCTGTTAGTCTTCCTGTGGAGTCTTACTTTCTTAGGGCCAATATCCCTCCTCTGTTTCTTCCATAAGTGTCCCCAAGCTCCATCCACTGTTTGGCTGTGGGTGTCTGCTTCTGTCTGAGTCAGCTGCTGAGTGGAGCCTCTCAGAGGACAGCCATGATAGACTTCTTTATGCACACATAACAGAGTATCATTAATGGTGTCAGGGATTGGTGCTTACCCACGGGATGGGTCTCAAGTTAGGCTGGTTATTAGTAGGCCATTCCTTTAGACTCTGTTCCATCCTTTCCCCCTACCTTTCTTGTAAGCAGAATAAAGTTTGGATACAAAGTTTTGTGGGTGGATTTGTGTTCCTATCACTCCGCTGGGGTTCCTGCCTGGCTGCTGGAGACGGTCTCTTCCTCGTGTTGTAAGTCACAGTTAAGTGCACTTCCATTGAATCTTGGACAAATCCCATATTGCAGGTCTTTGTTTCTTCCTATTTACCCACCCCTGACCATTGCAGAAGATTTTCATTCATTTCATAGCCATCTGGCTATGCCTCCTGTCCCTACCCACACCTGATATTGAACTCTTCTTCCCCAATTCCCTCTCCCTCCTTCTGTTGCCTCTTATGATATTTTAACACCCATTCTACGTGAGATTCAAGTGTCCTAGCTTGTGCCTTCCTTCTTATTTAGCTTCTTTGGGTGTGTGGAGTATAATATGGGTATCCTGTATTTTATGGCTAATATCCACTTATACATGAGTACATATTATGCATGTCATTTTGGGACTGGGTTTTCTGACTTAGGATATTATTCTCACGTTACATCCATTTACCTGAAAAATCCATAATGTCTCTGTTCTTTAATAGATGACTAGTATTTTTTTTTTGTTAACAGTGAACTCTTTATTTCAGAGTTCCATATTAGACACATATATGTTGCCAAACCCTGGAAGGCTCATGGTTCCTCAGGACACTCCTGGATGATTTTACTTAGTGAGTTTTTATTTGCATTTTTATGGAATACTTTATGTATTTACATTTCAAATGTTATCCCCTTTCCTGGTTCCCCCTCTCCCCTCACACCTCCCCCTGCTTTTATGAGGATTCTCCCACTCCCACCCACCCACTCCACCTCACTGCCCTCGCATTCCTCTACACTGGGGAAATGAGCCTTCATAGGACCAAAGACTTCACCTCCTATTGATGCCAGATGATGCTATCCTCTGCTAAATATACAACTGGAGCCATGGGTCTCTCTGTGTGGACTCTTTGGTTTGTGGTTTATTCCCTGAGAGCTCTGGTGTAGTCTGATTGGTTGATACTGTTGTTTTTTTCTATAGGGTTGCAAAACCCCTCCAGCTCCTTCAGTCCTTTCTCTAGCTCCTCCTTTGGCTTCCCTGGGCTCAGTCTGATCGTTAGCTGCAAGGATCCTCATCTGTTTTAATAAGGCTCTGTCAAAGTCTCTCAGGAGACATCCATAAGAGGCTCCTACTGTGTGGATCGACCATATTTTCTTTATCCATTCTTTAGTTAAAGGACATTTAGTTTTTTTTTCAGGTTCTCACTATTATGAATAAAGCTGCTATGAACAGAGATGAACAAGTGTCTTTGTGGGATGTAGGAACATCTTTTGGGTATATGCCCAGGAGTGCTATAGTGGGTCTTGAGTTAGAACTATTCCCAGTTTTCTAGAAAATGCCAAATTGATTTCCAAGTGGTTGTACAAGTTTGTATTCCCACCAGCAATAGAAGAATGTTCCCCCTTGCTCTACATACTTGCCAGCATGTACAATCTCTTTAGCTTTTCATATTACCCATTCTGGGTAGTATATGACAGAACTCAGAGTTGTTATTTCTATCTCCCTGATGACTGAAGACTTCAAATATTTCTTTTAGTGCGTCTTGTCCATGTGAGATTTCTCTGGCAAGAATTTTCTGTTTAGCTTTGTACCCCATTTTGTAATTAGGTTATGTGGGTTGTTGGTTTTGAACTCCTTGAGTATTTTGTATATTAAAATTTGGATATTAGCCCTCTGTCAGATGTAGGATTGGTGAAGATGCTTTGGCAATCTGTAGGGTGTTGTTTTGTCCTATTGGCAGTGTCCTTTGCCTTACAGAAACTTTGCAGTTTCATGAGGTTTCATTTATTAATTGTTGATAAAGCCTGAGTCACTGGTGTTTTGTTCAGTAAATTGCCCCTCTCCCTCAATACATTCAAGTTTTTTTCCACTTCCTCTCCTATGAGATTTAGTGTTATTTTGAGGTCTGTAAAGGAAGAGTTGATTGCCTAATTGCTTTTTGATTGTGACAATAAAAAGGCAGAAGCCAATTTCTAGGAAAAAGGAAAGAGGTGGGATTTCCAGATCCCAGGGAAAAAAAGGAAGATTCAGGGAGGAAGGAGGGCTCTTTAGACCAGGCTTTGGAATTGGAGGAATCAAAATCCATCTAGGATCTTGTGGGGCTGGAAACTGTCAGATGGCTGGAATAGGCTAGCTGATAAGACTAATGTTGTGATAGGATCCAAGCTCCAGTCAGAACAGACCACACCAGGTCAATACAGTTCCATGTGGAAGAGGTTTATTGAGGACAATGGAGACAAAGAGGGGTGGGAGGGAGGAAGGGAGCAGGGAGGGTGTGCCCTTTATTTAAACTGTGATATAACCACTCTCAGATAAAGGTGGGAGCTAAACCAAATGTATGCTGGGAATGTATGGCCATTGCCATGCAACAGATGTGATGGTCCCTGTTGCCTATGTCATTGCTCGGTTCAGAGGTGAAAGTTGGTTCCTGATACCAATAGACCTCCCTTGTTCTTATCATAAAGAGAAGAAAAAGGGAGAGGGGAAGTCGAAGGTGAAAGGGCAATAGGGATGATATATCTCTTAGACTGCTTTCTGATATCTTGGGGTGTCATCAATTTCAGTGTATAGCTGATTTTCACTATTGGTGTCCACTTGGTAAATGTTTGCATCAGGCTTCTTTGTGGACAGCAGCAGGTAATTGTGTAACCGGAACTGATTAATATTTTTTTTTAGAAATTACCTTAAAAGGGCCCTGCTGTTCAGGAAAGAGGGGTGAGGGCAGATGAGATAGAAGAACTTAGTCTCCAATGTTGACAGATAGTGGATAAGAGACAGTGTGTGGCCAAGGTAGATGTTGGTTAGCAAAGTCCTGATGGAGAGAGCAAAGGTGGGAAAGTAATGGGGTGAGTAGATGGTTTGGGAGGGGAGAGCATTTAGGTGAAAGACCAGGAGTTAGGACCAGATATCCATACATGAGTTCAAAGGGTGAGATGAGGAACAGTTGCTTGGGGAGAGCACAGAGTCCGAAAAGTGCCAGAGTTAGGAGTTTTACCCAATCAAGATGAAGTCCCTGTGACAGCTTGATAGGAGTATTTTTCAAAGAATGGTTGGTTTTTTTCTACCTTAACTGAAGATTGAGAGTGGTAGGAATATAAAATTGCCAGGGGATGTCTAGGTCCTCAGACACATTTGAGAAATTTGGGAAGTAAATTCAGGACCATTATCTGACTGGAGGTAGGCTAGAATACCAAATGAGTGGATATCTCTTGGAAGAGGAGATCAGAGAATTTTGTGGAAAATGCCTCCACTCACCCCAAGAAGGTGTCCACCAAGACCAGGAGGTATTTTGCAAGGTTTTCTTTTTATGTCAGGAAGCTCTGAGAAAATAGGTTATCAGAAGTTGCTTACCTTCTGGGTTTTCAGGGTCCAGATTAGTATGTTGAATAAAGCCTTTGTGCGGCATTCTAAAAATTGAGAGGGGTCTCTTTTTCCTCAATAAACTCTTAGAGGTTTTCAAAGTTAACTGGCTTTAAGGCTGTCCTATGGATACTGGGCAAGGGCAGGTTATGAATCTAACTCTGGTAAAAATACTGCCTGAGGAATTATATTTTCATTGGGGGATTTTGTTCAGGTACTGCCTCAGATCCAATTGGATATGTTCCATCTGTTTGATGAGTCTCGTCTTCATGTTTCCTCACTTGTTCCCAAACTTGCCTGCATTCATCTGGAAGTATTAGTATGGATCATATGTACATCAGAGAAAGTCAAGCTATAAGATTGAGTAATGTACTGAAACTCTTTAATAAAAGAGGAGGAGTTAGAGGTATAGGAACCCAGTCTGCTTTCTATTTGAGAAAGTTAATTTACCAATAATAGACTATGTACCCTGACAAGGCCATCTACCCCAGCAACTTCCCTTAAAGGAAGCACCAATGATGGTTTTGGTGTCCCCAGTGGTAAAGGACTTGGAGGTTTGGCTGTGGTTTTAAAGTGGGTGTCTGGAGGGGTAAATTTAGGTGCTAATGCAGGGCAATTGGAGCAACCTCAGCTGACACAGTAAGTAAGGGATGTGGAGAGGTTGAGCAAAGAGGCTCTGGGTAGCCTTGTGAGAAGGAGAAACTGGGGTAGTGGCATGGGTTTTCAGAGACTTGGAAACATGCCTGCAGTGAAAAGGAGACAGTTCATTGGCTGGATCATTGGTTGTAGTGTTATCTCGTGTGTGTCTCATGGATGGCTATGAGAAGTTAGGTGGGAGAACAAGAAGAGCACAGGGAGGGGATGGAGAGAAGATAGGTAAATGCTTGGGCATAGGGGACCTCTTTCCATTTACCACACTGGCAGTATGTATGAAGAGACCATAAGATAATGGGATCTAGTGTGCCATTTAGAGCCATTGTCTAATTGGTACCTTATTGCAGAGGTATATAAGTTTGATGCCCTCAAGTCAGATGTTAACTTCAGAGATTTGAAAGTTTCCAGGGGACATCTCAGTGGAGATCCTGGAGCTACATTCGAAGACAACAACATACCATTGGGGAGTTATTAAATTATTTGTACCAGCATCCTGAGAACAATTTTAAAAACAGAATTTCAGCCAGGCTAGATGTCTAAGTTGTCATCACTTAGACCCTCTAGAGGTTGTCTGAATCCTAGACTCACTAGAAAGTATCCCTACCCAGGCCTGAAATTTTCTGAACTGCTCCAAGAGCCCAGAAGGTGGAGGAGTGTGAGAGGTGTTTTTGAGGTGCTTTTGAGGTGGTAGTGGTAGTCACCCAAGGGTGGAAGTCTTATCTTGTATGTCAGGTTGGAAGCTGGTCATAAGGACCATGGCCATGAAAGTCCAATCCACTAGCCCATAAAGGCTGGCCAGGACCTATTTGGGAAATTGGGGTTCCTCCCCACCAACTGGAGAAAATCCTTACAAATCTGCTGATGTTTGTGCGAGAATTTTAGTGGTCTGGTAGCAGGAAACATGAAACTGTATACCTGGTGTGGAACTGTTCAATTAAGAAACCCACGTGGCAGAAGCACCATGTAGTGGACCATGGCAGGCAACACCTCGTGTAGTAGAAGTCTGTATAGGTCCTTCTGTATGTCCCAAGGTGGTTAGCTGTTGGGCAATGCCCTTAAAACCCTCCATTATTTATGTTAATATTATGGTTAGAGTTAAGTATTACTGGGTTCATGGAAAATCCCCAACCAGCTGCAGAAGACTAATACAAATCTGGTAGTCAGGATGAATAATGATATGATAAAGTTGTGACCTTGCTGAGAAATACATCTGACGTCAAGATGCCCTATATGATGACCTGTAACCTTTCGGGAAAACCAACATCCTGCTGACTAATAGATATGACAAACCTGTCACCTTTCTAACATCCTGTTAATATCAGCCGATTGCCTGACAGCAAGACAGTTGTGTCCTTGGCCTGTGTAAATGTTTCCCACTTACGCCCTCTCTCTGTTACCCCTGCTATGGTATAAATTCAGCCTTGGGAAAAAATAAAATTGTTGCCTTGATCCTTCTTTGCATCTCTAGTCCCCCATTCTCGTCCAGGTACCTTCTGCACCCTCGTTGACAGTCAGCAGGGGGCAATGGTTGGGAAGCTTTGGCATGAGCAACAGTAGGCTGGGCCTTTTGTGGCACCATGGCAGTTGAGATCTAATCCCAGACAGTGTGGCAGGAGTAATAGTGGTGAGATGGTAGCAGAAGTGACTGCGGTAGCTGAGATCCAAATCCACGCAGCATGGTGGTGGTGGGAAATGGGCAGCAGTTTTGTTTCCTGCAGGTCTCCATCAGTAGCCTGGAACACAGTGGGCACTGGGAGCTGGTTCTGGCCCTGGGAGTGGTTCATTTATCACTGAATTACCAGGCAAACATTCCATTCCTTTGAATATATGTTTCTGGGGTTACAAATTATGGAATATTCTTGAGACATAAAACAGCGTCCTTCAAAAATTTATGGTTTTGATTTTTGATCATGTTTTGATAGAGAGGAACAAAGTACTAGTGAGGATGTACCTCAACTGCATTTTATACATGAAGTAACAATTTAAGCCTACATATATAATTTTAACAATAAAGTGCTACACCTATATCCATAGGTGACTCTGTAATGTGAAAATTTGTTTCCAATAAATCCATCTATCATTATATTCTGTCTCATCTCAGAAATGTTTATCCAGATGTTTACATTGTTTTTATTATGTTTACAAAGAAGCTAAGAATGCAAATTTTGCCCCTGAAGGAATACCTCATTCAGAAATATTCCTTTTGTTGCCCAACTCATTCTAAGCATGATCCAAAAAGTTTGGTGTCTGAAACCATTTTAGATGATTTCACAAACAAGTTGTACTTTTAGTAAACGATCTGAAACTTGATAGCTCAGACCTCAGTTAGATGGTACTCCTCTGAAATGTGATTGTCATCTTACATTTTCTTTGTTTAGAGTTTTGGAACTGATGAAAATCTTGAAACTTCTATGCCATATTATAAAAATTCAATAAGACCTTGACTATGTTTTACATGACAGACTTCATGGATGAATTCAAACCTGGCCATTGAAAACAGATGTAGTCTGCTAATACTTCACCCTTTCCTTGTTTTCTTTATGAATTACTTTCAGGAGCAATACATTTAAATCATGGCAGGATCCTTGAGATATTTGCCAGATTATAAGCTCATTGTAAATAATCATAGCTATGTGGTATTTATTTCAGACAAAATAAAAACAATACTAGATATATGATATGATATGTATTATTTGATATACTTGTACAAAGTAAATTTATTTCCAAAATTCAGTTAATTTATACATTCATTTACTCACATATTTACCTCATTATCATGTGGAAAATTTTTTATGATCTACCCTTTTTATTGATTTTGAATATATTATTAATTAATTAACTTTTAATTCAGATGTAAACTACTAGTAGTATAAAGGAATAAAATGTTTTTGAATAGGTAAATTTAAACAGAAATCAAGCTATTTTACAACAAACTATATCAAAAAGTTTATGTAAGAAAATTTAAAATTATCAGGACAACTTGTGTTTATGACATAAGATCAAATGTAGCTGCTTTGTAACTTGGTGGTTAGTGCAGTGAAGGAGAAAGAAGACACTATTTCAAAAAAACGAAACCAAGGAAGTGCTGTTAGATTCTAGGGAGGAAATAGGAAATATTGAAAAGCAAGAATTAGGAGAAAGACATTTCAGAGAACATAGAGAAACAATTGGCAATGACAACCTCTGGTCCTACAAGGTGGGTGAAGACGCCCTCCCACAAGCATAGGGTAATCCACAGAGTCCAACCAGCCCCAGCTATAGAACAAATTTTCAGCTCAAAAAAAAATCATGATTCTCACAATATATAAATCCAGTACAGGCTTATAGTCACAAGGTGGAATTTTCCCAGTGGTTAACTATCATTATAGAACTGCACCAGAGGCTACCCATCTCCCAGGACTTTTAAACCAGGTGTTAGCTTGAGACTGGGTGTATTGTCATGAGTTTTTATTGCTCTGAGTGTCAGAAAACATGTGCAGTCAGAATTTATGCTACCCAAAGACTGTCACAGACTGGGTAGGACAGAGGCACGAGAGACATTACATGAGTCAAAACTTCCACGGATCTCAAAAGGAATGTCCAGTGGTCTGCCTCTGGTACCAGGATCAGGGTTATTTTGACATGATTTAGTGACTATTCTAGCTTTGACAAAGGAATGATGTAACTTCAAAACTACACTCTCACTGAAAGGTTATCCAGACATAAAAAGTAACATAAGCTTTAAGTTATATGATAGGTCCAATTGAATTAACACACACACACACACACACACACACACACACACACACACACACACTCACACACACACACGCACACGTGACATATTTCACCCATTTTTTTCATCTTTCATCACCATGTAATTTTTTTTCTCAAATGTATCATCCTTCAAGTTTATAAACTAAATCTTCATGGGTGCAAAAAAAGATAGGCTTAATTTTTTTCTTATCAGATCATGAAACCAGAAGTCAACTTCAAGGATCATGAGAAATTTCAGCCACATCAGTGGGGATTAAATAATAAACTCTTGAAAACAGAATGTCCCCAACAACATAATAAAGCCCACTAGTAATTAGCCCTGTACCAAAACTGTATTAACTTTGACGAAGAAAACTCTAATATCGTTCTGAAAAATCCAGTTAAGCAACACAATGTAAAGATAACAAGCTGTAATATAAGTTGGTTTGATTGTAAAGCTGCAAAGATCGCTCAAAATATGCAAAAAATAAATGCAATATTGATTAAAAACCAAGGATAAAAGTCATGTGGGGATCTAAATAAAACCAAGAATGTATGGGTTGGAGTCACCAACCCTTCCTAATGAAAAACCTGTATAAAAGGCAATACACCTCAGCATAGCAAAAACATATGAGCAATTTGAAAAACCATCAAACTGCATGGGAAAAAAAATCTCAAAGTATCTCCTTTAAAATGAGGAAAACCACAAAAGTGCTGGTTTTCAACACTCATTCTGTTAAAAAAAAATATCTAACATAGATGCTTGGAACCAACTCAGATCATTTGCAGGAGCAGTAGGCCTATAAGCAATGGGTTATCTCTCTAGCATTCACAGATCACATAATTTTGATGCTCTTAATTTAACACAGAATTGTCAAAAAGCTATCTGAACAAGCCCTCAAAGATATTGATGTATGAATCATTGACCTACTTCACACTGAAAGAGTAGAAGTCTTAAATACATAGATATTGAGATAAGAGAAATGACATTTTTGAGTAGGACAGATGATGTAGAATGTGGCTTGGAGACTATAGATCCTCAAGAATGGAGTGATGAGTTGTTCATGATGCAGCTGACATTAAGACATGAACTGATAAACAGATTACTGCTACATTAAAAAAAATGGACACACTGGATATTAAAAAAAAAAGCTTCCTGGGAAGACCACTGATTTATCTTCAAAAGTGACAGAGACATGAAGAGACACACAGGAAGGAAGCAGAGGTATTTGTTTGAAGATGCTATTCTAAAGGTGATAATGTGGACATTAATAGTAAAGACATTTAAAACATTCCTTTTATTTATTGTATGTCTGATTTTGGATTTCTGTAAATGAGTGCAGTGTCCACAGAGGTTAGACGAGAGCATCAATCATCTGGAACTGGAGTTACAGGTAGTTGTGAGCCTCCATGATGTAGCTGCAGGGAGCTAACCTCAGGCCTTCTGAAAGGGCAGTGCTTTCTCTTAACTGCTAAGCAATGCCTCTGGACGGTAGAAGAGAATTTTAAGCAAGTTTAAGCAAATTCATGGATTTATGGTGAACAACTGAGGGGCACATATTCTGAAATGTTAGGAGCAGGAAATATCACTGATACAGGAGAAGGTGTGGGGGTGGAATAAGAACAGCAGAGATAGCTTGCCTTGGCCACATCACCTTCAAAACCCACAGAGCATAAGCAACATCATTGCTCCTTGTCCTCTCACTATTCTTAGGGTTCTCATAGCTTTTAGAATCTCAAGAATCCTTAGATCCCTTACAGGCTCCACAGTCCCCTCACAGTCTTTCAAGACTCCATAATGATTAATACCCTCAGTACCCTCAACAGAGTCCTCAGGTCTCTAAAGGCTTTGAAAACTCTCTATCGCCCCCATAACCCTCAGAGCATTCAGAACCCTCATTATCCTCAGCAACTTCAGAGTCTCACGTTCATGTACTCCAGGCCAGTAAAACACAAGAACAAGTTTTCTTGGGATTGCGTATGTTTCCAATGTATAACAAGAAATAAGGAGAGAAAATATATATAGCTGAGAAAAGGTGAGAATAGGGTAATATTGGCTTAAAAACGTAGAACAATATATGGTTCCTTTATTCATAATGTTTTTAGGCATTTTTATTTTTTATTTTTAAACATATATATATATATATATAAACAAGGAGTGCCCAAGAGTAACATTTAAATCTGAGTAGTCAAAATATATTAGACATTGGGGGTGGATAGAGGGAGGGAACAGAGTAAGGGAGGGTTGTAGGACAGGAACAGGAGTGATGACGTGAGAGGAGGATGGAAGTAGAGAGTATTGGAGAGCTAACTGGCTTGGAGGAACATCTTTAGAATGAGCTAAAAACCAAGGACAATGGAAACTCCCAGGAATCTGTGAGTTACCCTAGCTAATACTCCTAGCAATAAGGTATATGGAGCCTGAACTGCACATCTGTAAACAGGCAAGATTTACAATAGAGGGATTCGGACACCAACCCAGCCACAGAATCTTTGACCCACAACTTGTCCTGTCTGTAAGTTGGCAGGGGTGAAAGGTGGAGCAGAATTTGAGGGAATAGCCCTTCCAATGACTGGCCCAGTTTCTGATTCATGCTGTGAGAGGGAGCCCACCACAAATGTTATTAATATTCTGCAGGACCCTAATACAACTGTCATTAGAAGTTATATCCAGCAACTGATCAAAACTGATGCAGAGACCAACAATCAAATATTAAGTGAAGCTTGGGTAATCCTATGGAAAGTGGTAGAGAGGAAGGATAGAAGGGGCCAGAGGGTCAAGGACACCACAAGAAATTATACAGAATCAACTAACCTGGGCTCATAGTTGCTCATACAGACTGAACTGCCAAGCATGCATGAGAAAGAGCTAGGATCTCTGCACATATGTAATAGTTGTGCAGCTTAGTCTTCATGCAAGACTTTTAATAGTGGTAGCAGGGGATATCTCTCACTTATTTCCTGCCTTTGGATCCCTTTCTCCCTAACTGGGCTGCCTTGTCAAGCCTCAATAGATGAAGAAGCACTAGCACTACTGCTACATGATAAGCCAAGTCTGATGATTATTCACTGGAGACCTCCCCTTTTCTGAGGAGTAGGGGAAGGGGGGAATGAGCCAGGAGTGGGGGGTAGGGTAGAAGAGAGGGGAAAGGGAAGGACTTGGAGGAGAGGAAGGAGGGGAGCTGCAATTCACTTAGTCTATTAAAAATAATGAAAAACAATTGATATCAATTACCAACAGGAAAAAAATTATTTTTTAAAAAAAAATTTTAATCTTCCTCTCTTTAAGGCCTTTTGTGTATATATTATGGCTTCTGTTTTTCTGTTTTTATGGAATTTCTGAGTGTGCGAACAAGTGCATCTCTGTATCTATATTTGTTTCTTGGTCTTTTCTTGGGCTTTCCCCTTCTATTTGTGTTGTCCTATTCCAATGCATTTGTTTTCATTTCGTTTCATTTCATTTTTATCCCTTGGAATTCTTTTTACTTTTTAATTAGAGACAGAAAGGGATGGATCCAGATGGAAGGGGAGGTAGAAAGGAGGAGGAGAAGATAGATGAAAATCATAATTAGGCTATATTATGTGGAAATACAAACCCTATTTGCAATAAAAGAGAAGAGTACCTTAAATATTCAAGGAAATTTACAAGTGAACTAGAAGAAGTGCTATCGGAATTTTAGGGATAGAACACATGGTCTTATCTGTGAAGAAATCATTTTTGGGGATTCTGAAGTGGGTTTTGTTGCAAATTCAACGAATAAGCCCAACGTGCAGTGGAGTAGAATGCTCAACCACATCTATATGACATTCATGTCACTCCCCTTTCCAAGGTTCAGGGACCATTGAATATTGTAAGATACAGAGGCTAGAGAGGACTGGAGGAAAACAGTGTGATCCGAAAATGACAGAACCATGGAACTCATGAAAGCACAGCAGTTATGATTGCCTGAAAAATACCCCTACAAGACCAATCCAGTCAATATTCCAGTATAGCCAGGAATTGGCTCACAAGTAACCCTGCTCCTACTGTTTCAGCTATTGACAACTGAGGGCTTCTGGGGAGGGGAGAATCAGTTTTCCTACAGGAATGGTCATGGAAGGTTGGCATTGATTTGGTTGGTGGTCCCATACCTATGAATATACTAGTAGAACAAACTTGTCCAAGTGGGTTATTAAAAGCAAGCAAACCAAAAAGAAGATGAGATAACAGATGATAGAGGATGGGTTGATGAATCTCAGAGGAGTTATTGGAAGCAGTGTGGGGTATATATGATCAAAATGGACTGTAGGTATATATACATATATGTGAAATTCTCAAGAATTAATAAAAGTACATGCAGTAAAAATTTGAACTGAATAAGGTAAAATTAAACTATACAAATGATGGAGAAACATTTTATTTTAATACTGAATTTCAATTTTCTAGGAGAAAAATCATGACCTCTACAGAAGAAAAAATAAAATTTGCCACTAATAAAAATAAGCAATATAATTGATGACTGATGACAATAAATGAAAATTCAGAGGGCAGAGTAGATAATATCTATCAGCAAAACAAACATTATATGTCTATTCCTCATGGGACAATAACAGTATCATTCTTATCACAATTAGGTACTGTCTACTGTTTCAGTGTGCCTCCCTGATCATGGTAAAAACCAGGAAAAATAATTCTATTTCTCTTGAGAGTTCTTCTAGTTTTAGGAGTCAGAGGTATAGACGGCATGCAGATAAAATTTACCGAAAAATATTCTAACTGCATACGCACATTCTCTTTGTCACATTAATTGTTTTATAACAAATATTTACATAGTTGCTAACTTGGCATAGGGCATAGAAAAAGCAGCACAACATGGAAGAAGAATGTCCTTTATGCATTGCCCCAAAACGTGCATACTGGCATTAAAAAAAAAAGGGCAAATAAAATCAGGTAATATTTTTTGAACTGAGTTGATTATTCCCTTTAATGAAAATTATTGGTGTTGTCCAGGATTAAAACAGATTTAGTCATCTTTATAAGTATGTTCAGTCTGCCTGTTAGCATAGGCTTCTTTGTGTACAATCAAATATTTAATTGAACTTTATGAAAATAAGTAAGGAAATCACTGATGTTTCCATGTTACTAATAGGAGAGGAATCAGACACTGCTAATCATTGCAGATTTTGCAAAATGTTGTGATAAATGTATCAAATGAATAAATACATTGATTTATCAAAATTTCCAACAGTACATAGAAGATTAGGTTTTCAAACACTCTGTCTAGATTTTAATGTGGAATAGTGCTGTTTTGAGACAGTGTCTTTTAATTCTGGGGGTTTAATATTCTCCTTAAAGGAGTTGAGGTTCTCAGTTATAGAATAATTGGATTGCCTTAGCCTTCTGTGAGAATAAAAAATTAAAGAAAGAGGAATAAGGTAAAAGAGAGGAGAGTTCAAGGCATTAGTTAGCAACAATTTATCAAGGTATAAGTGAGGAAATCACATTTTGCAAACACATGTTACACACACACACACACACAAATACACACACAAATACACACATGGGGGGAGGGAAAGAGGGAGAGAGAGAGAGAGAGAGAGAGAGAGAGAGAGAGAGAGAGAGAGAGAGAGAGAGACCTTTTTAATAACAGAATTGATACACACAATCTCCCTCCCTTTCACTTCATCTCCCTCCCACTAAAATAAATTATTTTTGACAAATGTTTATACATGTCAACTGACCCTTTGTATATTCCCCAAGGAACTTGTACTGAAGTTAGGAAACAATAATTTTAATAGAAGCACTTCAGTGCAGAACATTGCATGCTTGTCAATGTTTCAGATGACTTCTCTGAGTTGGAGGACTGTGTCTGTAGCAGAGCCAGCACTGACAAGAAGTCATAATAAAGCAAGCATACTGTTGATGCTTGGGGAATCTGAAAGAAGTGAGTACTTTGCTCTGGATGAAATGAAGACATTGATAATTTTTTATATATTATATCAAAATGATTTTTTAAATTATCTATTTTTCTTAATTATTTACTTTACATCCTACTTTTTACCCTCCACTGAGGCACTTCAAGTCTCTGTGAGTCAAGGTGCATCCTCTCTCACTGTGGCTAGACAAGGAAGCCCAGCAAGAAAAACAAAACACAACAGACTTTGGATTACCTTATGATCAGTTGTTCAGGACCCATGTGGAGACCAAGCTGAACATCTACTACATATCTGCAGTGAGGCCTAGGTCCAGCCCTTGTCTGTTCTTTGGTTGGTGGTTTAGTCTCTGAGAACCTTAAGGGTTCTCATAGTTTTCTCTGTTTTCCTGTGGAGTTCCTAGGGGGCACAATCCTTCCTCCTATTTGTCCATAAGAGTCCCTAAACTCCACCCACTGTTTGGCTGTGGGTGTCTTCATGAGTCTGATTCAGCTACTGGATATTGTCTCTCAGGATAGCCATGCTACACTCCTCTCTGCAAGTGTAACAGAGTATTATTAATAGTCCCAGGGATTGGTGCTTGCCTTGGATGGGTCTCAAGTAAGGTCAGTTATTGATTGACCATTCTCTCAATCTCTACTCCATCCTTGTTCTTGCATTTCTTGTAGGCAGAATAAATTTTGGTAGAACGTTTTGGGGTTGGGTTGGTGTCCCTATCATTCTAAGAGGTTCCTGCATGACTACAGGAGGTAGTCTTTTCGGGTTCCATATGCCCAATGCTGTAAGTCCCAGTTAATGTCACCTGCATTGATTCTTGGGCAACTCTCTTATCCTAAGTCTCTCTTTTTCATCTTGGAGATGCCCCCTACCTCTCCACCCCTAACAACTGCAGATTTACCTTCATTCTCATGGCTTCCTGGTTGACCCTTCTATTCTTCAACACACAGGATTCGGAAACCCCCATTCCCCTGCCCATCACCTCTCCCATACAGCTTCCTCCATCCATCTGCCTCTTCGGTTGATTTTATTCACCCTTCTAAGGGAGATTCAAGCATCCTAACTTGTGCATTCCTTCTTATTTAGCTAATTTGGGTCTGTAAAGTGTAGCACGAGTATTCTGAATTTAATGGCTAATAACCACATATAAGTGAGTAAATAAAATGCAAGTCCTTTTTGGACTGGGATACCTAACTCAGGATGATACCCTCAAGATCCATCCATTTGCCAGCCATATTCAAGATATCTCTGTTTTTATTTTTTATTAAATATTTTATTTGTTTATGTTCCAAATGTCTTCCCCATCCTGGTCTCTCCTTCATGAACACCCACCCCATTCCCATCCCCTTTACCTCTAAGAGGATGCACTATCATGTACCCACTCCTGCCTCACCCCTCTATGATCCTTCTTCTCTGGTACAATTTTGGAGTGACATGTGTATACTATCATGTTATCTGCAAACGGCGATACTGTAACTTCTTCCTTTACAATTTGTATCACTTTGCCCCCCTTTTTTTTGTTGTTGTAGTCTCATAGCTTTAGCTAGAATTTCAAGTAATTGGTTGAATAGATAGGGGGAGAGTGGACAGCATTGTCTTGTCCTTGATTTTAGTGTGATTGCTTCAAGTTTCTGTCCACTTAGTTTGATGTTGGATATTGGGTTGCTGTACATGGCTTTAATTATATATAGGTATGGACCTTGAATTCCTGATCTCTCCAATACTTTTAGCATGAAGAGGTGTTGTCTTTGCAAAGGTTTTTCAGCATCTAATTGGATGATCATGTGGTTTTTTCTTTGTGTTTGTATGTATAGTGGATTATGTTTATGGGTTTTCATACATTGAACCATCCCTGCATCCCTGGCATGAAAGTCTACTTTATCATGGTGAAAGTTTGTTTTGATATGTTCTTAGATTCAGTTTTCAAGAATTTAATTGAGTAATTTTGCATCAGTATTCATGAGGAAAATTGGTCTGAAGTTCTCTTTCTTTCTTGTGTCTTTGTGTGGTTTAGGTATAAGTGTAACTGTGATTTCATAGACTGTATTGGGTACTGTTTATTTTGTTTCTTTTTGTGGAGTAGTTTGGAGAGTATTGGTATTAGGTCTTCTATAAAGATCTGATAGAAGTCAGCACTAAACCATCTGGTTCTGGACTTTTTTAGATAGGAGTTTTTTAATGACTGTTTCTATTATTTTAGTAGTTATGGGACTGTTTAGATGGTCTATCTGATCCTGATTTAACTTTGGTACCTGGTGTCTGTCTAGAAAATCATCCATTTCATCCAGATTTTCCAGTTTGGTTGAGCATAGGCTTTTGTTAGTAGAATCTGATAATTTTTTTTTAATTTCTTCAGTTTTTGTTGTTATATCTGCCTTCATAATTTTGATTCTGTTAATTTGGATACTGTCTCTGTGCCCTCTGATTAGTCTGGCTAAGGGTTTATTCATCTTGTTGATTTTCTCAAAGAACCAGCTCCTGGTTTTGTTGATTCTTTGTATAGTTCTTTTTATTGCTATTTGGTTGATTTCAACCCTGAGTTTGACTATACTCCTCTTGGTTGTACATGCTTCTTTTTGTTCTATAGCTTTCAGATGTGCTGTTAAGCTTCTAATGTATGCTCTATCCAATATCTCTATTGAATCACTCAGAGCTATGAAGTTTCCTCTTCGCACTACTTTCATTGTGTCTCATAAGTGTGAGTATATTTTGCTTTCATTTTCATTAAATTCTAAAGTCTTTAATTTCTTTTATCTTCCTTCCTTCCTTCCTTCCTTCCTTCCTTCCTTTCTTTCTTTCTTTCTTTCTTTCTTTCTTTCTTTCTTTCTTTCTTTCTTTCTTTCTCTCTTTCTTCTTTTTTCCTTCCAGGACCAAGTTATCCTTAATTAAATACTTGTTCAGGTTCCATGTGTAGTGTCTGCCTTTGTCATTGAGGTATATTTCCTGTATGCAGCAAAATGCTGGATCCTGTTTACATATCTCGCTTATTAGTTTATTTCTTTTTTATTGGAGAATTGAGTCCATTGTAGATATTAAGGACCAATGATTGGAGGTTCTTGCCATTTTTGTTGTTAGAGGTGGAATTATGCTTGTGCAGTTCCCTTCCTTTGGGTTTATTGTGAGATCAATTTCTTGCTTTTTCTTGGATGTAGTTTCCCTCCTTGTGTTTGAATTTTCTTTCTATTATCCTTTGTGGGGCTGGATTGGTGGAAGGATATTGTGTAAATTCGATTTTGTCATGAAATATCTTGGTTTCTCCCTCTATGGTAATTGAGAGTTTTACTGGGTATCATATCCTGGGCTGGTATCTTTGTTCTCTTTGGGTCTGTATGACATCTGCCCAAAATATTCTTGTTTTCAGAGTCTATATTGAGAACTTTGGTGTAATTCTAAAAGGTCTTTACTTATATGTTATTTGACATTTTTCCCTTATGTCTTTCAACATTCTTTATTTGTTCTGTGCATTTGGTGTTTTAATTATTATGTAATGGGAATTTTTCTTTTCTGGTCCCATTTGTTTGGTATTCTATAGGATTATTGTATGGTTATGAGTATCTCTTTCTTTAGTGTATGGCATTTTTTTCTGTAAGTTTTTGAAGATGTGTGCTGGCCCTTTGAGTTGGAAGTCTTCACTTTCTTTTGTACCTATTATTTTTAGGTTCTGTCTTTTCATTGTGTTCTGGATTTCTTGAACGTTTTGAGTTAGGAAGTTTTTGTATTTTATATAGTCTTTGACTGTTGTGTCAATGTCTACCATTGTGTCTTCTACCACCTGAGATTCTCTCTTCTATGTTTTGTATTCTGTTGGTGATGTTTGCATCCATTACTTCTGATCCCGATGCTAGGTTTTCTATTTCCAGGGTTGTCTCCCTTTGCGATTTCTTTGTTGTTCTATTTCCATTTTTAGATCCTGGATGGTTTTGTTCAATTCCTTCACCTGTTTTGTTGTGTTTTCCTGTATTTCTTTAAGAGATTTATGTGTTTCCTCTTTAAGGGATTCTACCTTCTTACCTGTATTCTCCTGTATTTCTTTAAAGGAGTTATTTATGCCCTTCTTAAAGTACTCTATAATCATTATGAGATGTGATTTTAAATCTAAATCTTGTTTCTTCAGTGTGTTGGAATTCCAGAGCTTGCTGTGGTGGGAGAACTGGTTTCTGATGATAAGCAGCCTTTTTTTTTTCTGTTGCTTATGCTCTTGCACTTGCCTATTGCCATCTAGTTATTTCTGGTGTTAGGTAGTCTTGCTGTCTTTGTAGCTTGTCCCTCCTGTGAGCCTTTGGTCTTAGATTTGTCAGCATTCTTGGGAGATCAGCTCTCTCTGAGATTTGAATACAGAGAGCCATGACTCTGGGTCAGCTCTAGAAAGCAGAAAGAAAATGGAAGGATCATGTCCCAGGTTGCTCTGTGGCTCCTGTGTTCTGTTGGGCTCTGGGAGGGTCCCATTAGTGACATGTACTGGAGCAGTAGTGGTGGTTTCACCTCTGATCTTAGGTGTGTCAGCACTCCTGGGAGACCAGCTCTCTCTGTGTGGGATTTGGTGGAGATCTGTAACACAGGGTGAAATCTGTTCATTTTAAGTATCAGTTACATTTATAACACAATAAGTTTCTCTCTCTTTCTGTGTATATTTAAAAAGAAACTTCAGACTAATGTTTGACAAAGTACAGTCTTTCAAATTTGCAATGATATCAGTGGTAATTTTATGAATATATCTTGTCATAGATTCTTTTATAATAACTTCTACCTTTGCTTATATAATAACACAATATATACTCATGTTTTATAGGCTTGAGAGTCTAAAGCCATATACATGTTGGTATGCGTGTGTGTTTGTGTGTATGCACACATGCATTGGTTTATGGACATTATACATTACTTGTATAACGCTAATTTTGTTGTGACCTAAGGTTAATAGACAGAAATTTCTTTTTGGTTTTACATATCTTTTTATAAATGTAATCAATAGATATGTTGTTAATTTAATATTATATGTGTATAGTTTTAGTGTGTTTATACTTTTCCACTTTTGGCTACAGGACAATGTTGATAATTTAACCTTGATTTTTTCCCCTGATTCTTCTACACTACATATTTGTGAATCCAAAATCTTTCAACCCCAAGCACAGATATTACATTAGAATGCTAACTAGGTCTCAATATCTCTAACAGTGCCTGTTTTGGCAGATGAGTTCAGAACAGCAGGGATGAGCTAGCTCCATGTGAGTAGCTCACGGTATATTTGGGAGGAGAGACTAGAAGTGACAGGAGCAAATCCAGCTGCAGAGAAATGTTCAGAATGAGAAACCCCTTTTTAGAGATAGGAGAGGGATGAGAAGCTAGTTATTACCTGAGGCCCTGGGTGGGTTTAAACAGTACCATGCTTCTTTAAAAGAACCCACTCTGTGTTTTGCTTAAGAGTATAGTTTCATAGGCAGTTTATGCATATACCTGAAACAAGAAATTTTGGCCATGTAGCAGTGCTGTGCGATGTGGACAGAAAGAACAAAAGCAGACTCCATGATGTTGCTGTGTCAACTGAGGAGCCTGTGTCTTGAGGGAAATACCTGATAACACTAAGCTGTAATAGAGCGTGATTCAAAAGAAAACTCAACTAGTTCATGTGTAAGAATTACTCTTTATATATTTGATACTATAAACTTAAAGTTGTCTCTTTTTATTTTGCTATCAATATTAAATAGTTAACAGTTTACCATTGCTGTATTTTATCTAATATTATTCTAGCTCCTTAGAATAATCCTGAGGTTTAGTTATATTTTCTCTACTTTATAGACAAGTTAAATAAGTAGTATAGCTGGTGTCTTAGGCTTGTCATTGCTCTGATGAAGTACCATGCAAGACCAGAAACAACTTAGAGAAGAAAGTCCACCACTGCAAGAAGGCAGGACAGCATTCTGGAATCAGGAGCTGATACAGAGACCACAGAGGTGTGCCACTTACCAGCTTGTTCTGAATGGCTTGCTTTACTTGCTTTCTTATAGAACCTAGGAGCCCAGTCCAGGGGTTCCCACCCACAATGGACTGGGCCCTACTACCTCAAACACTATTTAAGAAAATGCTCCACAGGCTTGCTTTCAGCCTTTTCTCAACTGAAGCTCTCTCTTATCATATGACTTGACATGGTAGGATCTTTACTACACTGTATGTGATGTCATAGCCTGCATTACTTTTATTATTTGATGTTATTTCACTGGCAAAACCAGAAAGACCTGTTTATTAACTGGGAATGTTGGTTGCCTTATGCATTAATATTTTTCTGTGCATTTCTTCTGTGAAGTAATTTCATGAGTACATTTTTATAAGTATTTCATATTTATGAGTAAATATTTGTTATCTTTTCTAACTAAATAATACATGTAATTAATTCTAGGAAAACCAACTCTGCTGAGTTGAACTATATAAATCTATGAAATAAATTTCCAAATAAATAAATTTTCTTTATTATTTATGTAACATTTACGATAACTGGTATTAATAGTTATAGGTTAAATTTTACCTTATGGGCTTATTATATTTTGGACATTTTTTGTTATATGTGCTGACCTGCTTCTTACCCTCAAAAGAATGGGATATCAAGGCAGAATAAATACATATAAAAGAAAAATATAAAGGATATATATATATATATATGTATATATATCTCAAGTCTTGAGATATATATACATCTCAAGTCTTCAAATGTTGACCCTAAGGTGAAGCTAACTCCAAGTGAGGTATATCTGTTCTGTTTTTATGTTCACCTCTTTTTTTGTTGAGACTTAGTTCCTGCAGGTGTCAGAAAGCCTGCTTTTCTCTCACTCTCCATCTCCCGAGGTAGATTTCTATGGTCTTCATAGGTAGAAAATGAGAAGCAAGAAGGACAATATAGAAGCAGTCTCAAGGTACTCTAATTGTTGTTAACTTGGCAAACCATGACAGAAGTGGGGGACACAATTAAAGGCTCAGGGTTAATTTTGTTGTCCATCTGTTACTTCAGATTTTGAAATGTTTGTGTTTTAGCTTTCAAATTATATAAGTCAAAAAGAACTAAGGCAAGGTATGATGGCACATGACTTTAATCCATGGCAGAGGCAGAGGACAGAGAGAGACAAGAGACATGAGCGATTAGGCCTAGCCTAGTCTGAACAGGGAATAAAATATGGCTACATACAAAGAAGCCCCCATCTCAAAGCAACAGCAAGTAGAAACTTACCTTTCAATTTGACAAGATATTTAGAAACATCATTCTTTGAGGTCACTAGGAAAACTTATTAATACAGAAACAAAATGTCTCATATCTTAAATAAGATACTTTTGTTTTCTATCACATGCCTTTAGAAAACTGGACCTTGTGAATATGTCTCTAAAAACTGCCTTAACTTCTACTGTAAGTCTGTACTTGATATTATGTATCTTAAATATTGCCATCCTCATAAGCCTTTTCTGTCAAAAAATGTCCCAGTCTATTCTGAGTTTCTCAGAGCTAATGCTGTAAGAGTTCTCTTGCCTCTGTGCAAAAGGAACAGACCTGATGTCCCTGGCCAGCTCTTAAGAAGACAGATAATAACAGTTTTGTGCATATTGTTTTTGCCTGTGAAATCATTTACAATGACACATAATTTATAAATTAGGGATAAACTAAGTACCAATTAATTAGAGAAATTGTAACAAATATATGTGAATGTGGCCTCTCTCCTTTCTCCCTGTTCTCTTTACCTCTTTTCCTCTTATCTACTTTCCCTCTATCTTCCATCCTCCATCTTCTCTTTCCTTCTCTCTTTTCTCAACCTCTTTTTCCATTTCTTTCTTTCCTTTCTCTTCTTAGTCCTCTCTCCCTTTTCTTCTTCCCATCCTAGTCTTCCTCCATCACATATCTATCTCTCACGAGTTTTTCTCTCCTTCCTTAAGTCATCTTACTATGCTGCTTTCTCCCTTCTTGACATTGATCATAAAACGTAGAATCATGGGTCATACAGGGGATCCCATCATTCTAATTAGATCCCAAGTTCTTTCTGCCCAGAAATTCATCTTAATGGTCAGGCCTGTCTTTACCATGACTCTGTGATCCTGCAAGAAACCCTTTTGTTTGTACAAAACTCCTTTGTCACTGATCGTTCATTTAATCTACCATGGATACTGATCCTATTAATTTTCTATGTAGCAATGAAACTGCATTTTGCCTGATGACAATATTTTTATATTAAAACAACAAAATATAATTCACTGTGAAAAGCATTGCTCTTAGAACACATCTTCATGAATTTGACCATACAGTTGTGCCCTCAAAGTCTCTTTCTTCAGTTTGTTGATGTCCCCATGTGGCAGAGACCACTGTAGTGGGACCAGTACTTCTAGAATTCAGACCTTAAGCCCTTCCTGGCATTCAGCACATTCTGGAATGAGCACGACATATCCTATCAGAGAGATATCACCATCTCTTTCAAGGATCAAACTAACTTTACAAGCTTCAGATGACAGAACAAATCTGCAGCAGATTTATTGTTTCTGAAATTATTTAGTCAACATGTGTTGTCATATTTTATGTCCCTTCCAGCAACCAAACATGATTGTAGATTTTCTCCATTTTGAGAATTCTTGTGTATCTGTGTTCCTTGAACCAAAAGGACTGAACTCATCTGTGTATAGATGAAGAAACTAAGGCATAATGGTGGAAAGGAATTGTTTGTGATTTGATAACCATGTGAGTATCTTACTTTCGCAGCTTTGGTCTAAATGCAGTGATCTTTGTGAACCTAAATTTCACTGGACGTTCATTCTTTCTTAAGTATAACCTCACATTTATTTCACTGTGACTATTCTGTGCATAAAAATGGTGATTCTGTTAAATAAGTTGCCAAAATCTATAGGGCCTGCACTACCACAAATGATGTTTATGCATCTCTTTAAACATCCCCCAACATGCCTAAATTGTCCTAATTAGGCAAACATCATTAGACCATTAATTAGACTTGTGCCTCTCACAGTGCCTGGGAAATACTCAGGGTTTTGGCCCTATGATAGCAGTGCTGACACTCAGTGAAGCTCTGTGCAGTCTTACATTGATCTTATGTTCTGTGAATCTAGTATCATATTGAACCAAAAGCAGTCACTGGGGCTGCTTACTTGGAGGATGACCAATGGTTTATTATGGTTTCGAAGGTAAAACATTGATATTAATAAGAAGGCTGGGACAAAAAGCCTCATGTAGTGCTCCAGAAAGTGAGAGTGCATAGTTAAGCTTCAAGTAAGTGAGGATCATGGAGAGAGAGAGAGAGAGAGAGAGAGAGAGAGAGAGAGAGAGAGAGAGAGAGAGAGAGAGAGAGAGAGGAGAAAAAATGATAAAAAAGAAAAAAAACCCCCAGCACTTTAATAATGGGACCAGACAACCTCAGGCTGCTTTTATCAAATAAATTTTGTTTACCAGAGAGGAGGATTCATATTTTAAACATAAGTACTTCTATTCATCATACATCCCAGAGGAACAGAAGGCTCCTGAAATGTGTTTTAATAATAAATATTTTCATGTGGCTCCAATCTCTACACTGTACCATTTATCTGTTCAGTGAAATCATAATGCTTGCCTTGTTGAGCGGTGAACAGATTCTTCAAGCTTGTCTCCAGTTGTGTGCTTGCTAATTTATCTCTGTCAGGTGACCTGTAGGGCAGAGTCCTGGTTTCAAATGCCATCTCCAAACACAGTGCCAGCAGGAAGCACAGAGATCTACCCAGGAAGGCATATTTGCAGGATATTTAGAACAAATAATGGTCTGGTTTGATTTTTGATGCTCACCTCATATCAAATGCTACTTTTGTGTCTTGAAAATAATGGGGTGGAAATGATCTAAAGGAATTCACTCTCCCCAGGACCCATGCTCCTCTTTAACTCTATTTATTAATGCTTCACATTTAGCATTTATTAAACTGTTTTAAAGTATTAAACCACAAAGATTATTCTGGCAATTAATTGAAGGTTTGAACAGCAGGTAAGTCTTATTCCCAAGTTTATGCCACTGTTTTTCTCATTCACATTTAGCTGTAGACAAACAGTGGCATCAGCAAATCTTCCCTTTTAAATTCATATAGCCTTCTCAGTGCCTGTCTCTCCTATTTTGTGTTTTCTGTGCTTTATTTTACTACCTGTTGCTCTCTAGCCTTGGTAGCTCTGCCTTCTTTAGTGACAATTTACTTCTAGCTAAGTAGAGCCAAAGGCATTTCTTTCCTAAAGTCTTTGTGTTTTTCGTATAAATACAGAGACTCCTCTCTTGGATAAGATTTCCACACGTGAGTGAGACTACCTATAACAGTGAGAGAGTAGGCTTTAAAAGACACTAGAAATTATTATACTGTGCAAAAGATAATGGTTTACCAAGCACATTTTATGTTATCTGTGAGTACTGATTCGTACATCAGAGAAGGAATTACAAATGGAACTGAGATGGCTATATATTGAGGATTACACACACACACACACACACACACACACACACACACACACACACACACACACACACACCACTATATGAAACTTATGAATCAGAGATGAGCCTTTAACAGAGCCAAACAAGGCCACAGGCGGTTTGCTATTTCCTCCTTTCTGCCTTTGCTTTTACCCAAAGGGTACATATAAAACTCAATTGTTTTCTTTGTTATTTCTTTTATTATCTTGGCCAAAAAGATGCAGAAAATAAAGCAGAAAAAAGAAAGACAGGAAGAAAGAAAAAGAGGGCGAAAGACAAGGAAGGACAGAAATTGGATTTGAACCTAAGCCTGAAATTTTCCTTCTGTAGCTCATGAATCAAACCTGTGACGTTGCACATGTTAGGTAAATTCCCCACCACTAAGCTACATCTCCAGGCCCAGAGCCTGTCTTTACACTGTGAAAGCTCCTATGCATTGACTTTATCCTTACCTTACAGTGTCATTATATGAAGGAGCTCTAATCCTATCAGACCACTGAAGAGAGCTAAGTCAATGACCTCTCCATCAAAATTTTCAGGTTACAGATATTTTTGATGATAGTTCAAATATTGAGCTTTTAAACATCATCTGTCAAAAGAAAAATTTAAACTTATGAAAAATTACAATAATTGTTTCTGATATAGAAATATTAATTTATTTCAGACTATTTAGTTGGTTCTTAAACACTGGTTGAATGATGAATATGTAACAGAAAGTGGAAGTCACTTATTCTCTCTGTTAAGCATAGTTAGCACATTTGTGTTTCTATATTGTGTCATCACCATGTAACAGTTATTCTCTTCATGGCCTTAAAGGATGGGAATGTAGACTAAGTTGAGATGAGTAACTGTGGCAAAGACAACTTCCAGATTCACTATTATCAAAATGTAACAGAAATACTGATATGCTTGTTGGTGAATAATTTATTGGCCTTTGGTGTTAAATGATGATGATTCAGAATAGCAAAACTGCAATAAAAATCTGTTATGAACAGTAAAGACTTGTCATCAGTTTGAGAGTTGAGCATTGGAAGAGCAATCTGGTTACCCCAACAGTCTTTTTTTTTTTAATTAAAAAGAATGCAGAAATGGAAATGCTCTGGATGTACACACACACACACACACACACACACACACACACACACACATCTCCAGCTGAATTAATGAAGAACAGATAAACTTGAAGTTCTGATTGGGAGATATACAAGAAAGGAAGCAAGGAAGGAAGGAAGAGAAAGAAAATAAGGAAGGAGAGAAAAGAGGGGGTGAACAGGAAGAGGAAAACGAGAAGGAAACATTTCAGTCTGGGTGGCACTGGACATACTTACAAGCTTTGCTTTCAAAGAAACCCCATGAACTGACCTTAATACATTAAACAAATAATTGTTTCACAAAAGTGTTAGATTTACAGAAAGAATCTATACAAAGATTGCATAGAGCATTCCCATGTACATGCTCAGCCACTTTTTCCTATTATTATCACCATATTTTATAATAGTGTATTGGAATTAATTGTCTAGTACCAAACATTTTATTAATTACTCATGATGCATACTTTTTCTTCTATTTTTTAATTAATGCTTTTTTTCTTGTCTTGCTTTTTAACTCGAATATGCTATTGTATTAATTGTGGCTGCTACTTCTGATTTTATTTGTTGTTACAGTTTAAAGCCATTCTTTTCAATTTGACTTTGCCATGATTGGTACATTTGTTGAAGAAAGTGAGTTTTCATTCCATCATTTCAAGAGAACATTATTATTGCAATTAACCATAATCATTCAGATGAGAGATGTCTCTCTTCAGTTTTTTTCTTCTAAAGTTACTTTTATCCTCTCCTCCAGGGTTCTTTTATTAAATTAACCATTATGCACAGTGAAAAGTCATACACTTGCTTCCTGACAAATATTTGCCTAAGTTATTTTCTATCCATTTCATGCATTATCTACATATTCTCTCCTATTTGGTTATTAACTCAATCATTGAACTTATGTAAATATAACAGAGTTATGTTAGATAAACTGCTAAGTATTAATTTCTCGTGTGTGTGTGTGTGTGTGTGTGTGTCTGTGTTTGTGTGTGCACTTGTGCATGCTGGGGGTGGGGGAGGAGGCAAGTTAAATATGGTTGATCTGGGCTTTCCTAAATAATATAGGTTTATCTTACACTGCTCTGGCCCCAGTTTGAGAAGGCATCACATCATTACCTTTCTAAGGAACTGTTACTGCTTTTACTGGAAAAATAGTGTTAGAATAAGATTAATGAGCATGTTTATAGCTCATTAAAAGTTGTCAATCC
The DNA here is from genome assembly GCF_011064425.1 of Rattus rattus. Taxonomy (NCBI): domain Eukaryota; kingdom Metazoa; phylum Chordata; class Mammalia; order Rodentia; family Muridae; genus Rattus; species Rattus rattus. The sequence goes on along the minus strand of NC_046161.1, from coordinate 13,721,134 downwards.
CAGGAGCATCTCTTGAACTAATTAGGGATTGGCAATATTTCTTCTTTATCCTTGGATGAACTTTGCAAGAAATGAGGGACATTCTGTAAGTTTGAATTGTACCTGTAGCATGTGAACTCATGTGTGTGTGTGTGTGTGTGTGTGTGTGTGTGTGTGTGTGTGTGTGTGTGTGTGTGTGGTATGTGTTAAGAGAATGACAAGGCAGAGTAATGAAGCGTTTATATCCCATGTAATAAAGTTATATGATATTTTCTCCCTTCTCACTTTTGTGATGAGGTGTCACAATGCTTATATGATAAGATTCAGTGAAGGACTGATACAACTCTGTGATCCGAATCAATGCACCATAGAAAGGCCGTGTGAGCACCAGCACTATAATAGCATGACAGTCAATTTGACAGTAAAAGAAGCTTCCAGGGAGCTAAAGGGAAAGTGGACAGTCTGCTGGGAAACTGTGTACAGGATGTTATTTTTCCACACACCTCAGAGCAGTGCACTGGTTAAAGTTTATAAACTGCTCTCTTTTGTACCTTCTATTTAATATTTTCTGGTTGAAGTTGGTGGTAAGTGACTGACAGTATGAGGGTAAAGCCATTAATAGTAAGGGGCACAGTATATTGTTAACTCATTCTGTCTATAAATGCATGCCTGTGAAAACTCTGTTACTGTTTGTGTCTGTGGTAAGCAAGAAATGACCTTGTCTTGAGGTCTGCAGCACTGATTCACTCACACAGGAGCCATCTTGGACAAGTCTCATTGTCTAATCCTGAATCCTTCACTCCAGCAATGGGAAATTTGATTCATTGTAATGCTTATTTTTAGTCCCTGTAAATATAGGATTCAAATATTGAAGATTTGCTAAGGTCTGGAAGACATCAGAACACAATCCAAAGTGTAGGTAAACTACTGCGTCAAATTCCAATGCTCTGGATGCCTTTATTTTACACCATGTTCTGCAGGGGAATGGTGGTTATATGTTTTGAGGCTTTGCCTTTGGAATTACTTCTAATTCTGAAATCAAAACAAAACTCAGTGTGTGTGTGTGTGTGTGTGTGTGTGTGTGTGTGTGTGTGTGTTATGTATATATGTTAGTTGTATGTATGTATACATACACTTACAGATGCACATGAAACTTAGTCTAGCCATTCTTTTTGGCATTAAACATCATCAGAGGAAAATATAAAATATTTCTGGCTCTTCTTTTTCCCTATAATAACTAGTTTTGTGCACTGTGTGTTAAAGAGCCTTCAGAACCACTGTGAATTTTACTGTGTTGTTTCTCACTCATCATTTTCGGCATGCATAGAAGAGAAAGCTGCCTAGTAAATTGGACTTTTCCTCTTTGGTTGCTGTTAGTAATAATATTCATGAGCTCGGAACTTTGTTTTAGTTTTCTATGCATTGGGAATTGTTCCACTGCCATGATTTTTGCTTTTGTTTTTGTGCTTTATTGCAAGAATATACTATTTACACTTTCCTATTTGTATGTTAAGTAGATATGATAGTTTTATTTTTTTAAGAAGTTTGGCAAAGTGATTTAGTCTTAGTGTATCTAAGTAGAGTTCAGCTTTCCTGTGAATGTGATACTTTTTCTCATTCTAATGGTAGTTTTTGTGTAAATTGCCAGAGTATTCTCGTAGACACAGCAATCTGTTTGGCATGGGCTGACAACAATTTTATTATGAAAAAGGGAAACTAACCTTGGCAACCCATTCCAATTCTAGGTTAATATTTTTAAAAATTATCGTTTTGAGTGCCTGTTGGTTGATGCATCCCAACTGATGCTTTACAATACTTTCAGGTGGCAGCAAATCAACTTCCTTAAATATATTGAGGCCGTGCCAGGATTTAGACCTCATATGAATGACCATTATACTTACCTACACTTCTCAGTTTGCCCTCATAGACCCACAGCCCAGTATAGCAGGGGCCTTATAGTACTCTGCCTTGTCAACTTGCTTTTCAATACTTACATCAGATAAGTCTCCCAAAGCACAGCCATCATCAGAGCATACTCCTCGTTGTAAAGCTATATGAATCTTCATCTTCAAAATACCAATCTTATTATAATGTAGACTATGTTTGTTCCCTGCTCGCTTTTATCGTGTGACATTGACTTTTGTTTTTATCCACACTTGTGTGATGAAACAAACTTCCTACTTCAGCTAAACCTCATCTCCTTGAAGCGCAGTCCATGCCTCACTCTTTCCTCCAAGCACATGCACTGCTTTAAGCTTATTGACCCCCTCTATGCTCTTTCCCAACAAATAGACCCAGACTATTTACTTGTTATGACAGATAAATACCTAGTGTGAGATGTGTACTCTTAATGTCAGGCTTATGTGGTTTACACATATTCTCTTACTAAGTGTGTTCTCTTGTTCTTTATGCATCAATATATCTTGCTCAAGCATTTGTTGCAAGCTCAATGCATTTTAAGTCTTGATCTTCGCATTGCTTTGTTCAGGGGCGAGAGGAGGGCACTCAGCTGAGATAATCTCTAATTAAAAAGCAATTGACTTGCAAATGCATATTTTCATATTAACAAATATCATTGCTTTGGCTTTCTTGTGCTGTGGCCTGTCTACTTCCTATTGTAGTTGAAAAGTTACTGTGGGAAAATGTCAGAGCATTAAAGATAATCTGGGTCAGTTATTTATAAAATAAAGATGCCCAAACTAGAGTATAATGTGTCTCTATATGTGGTAGTTTGGAATTTCTCTCTTTTTTATCTCATTTAGTGAAAATGCTGTGAAGTTTAAATCTGTAGGTGGGCTCCAGACCTCACCTTAAAAAGTGTATTTTATTTGGATTGTCACACACAGTTCTATTGATGTGAATGCTGGAATCACAAGGCAATGCATATGTGGTCCTTCAGGTTAAAATTTAAAGAATATCATTCCAGGATGGAATCTTTATAGTATCTGACTGTGGAAAGGCAAATATTTTAACATATACTAAAATTAATATAGATCATTCAATCTACGTAGGCTTTGCACTTTGTACATGAACATGTGAAACAAAGATCTAGTTACCTGGTGTGGCTGGAGTTAGGTGGTTCCACTTAGAAATCAGTCTGTGTAGTTAGGTACTAGAATCAGCCTTCCTGCCACCCAGGGAACTCCTGCTCACATTCCTCATGATTGCTATATTTTACTGGATGTGTTCTGACCCTGTTCCACCTGAGCAAGCTGGTGAACCATATTTTTCTATACCTTATACTAAGAAACTGCTACTTTATACTAATAGTCGCAATGGATCTTACAGAAGCTTCTGTTGTTGAAATGAATCACATTCAAATCTTAGAATAAGCACCATAATTTATAAAAAATTATATGTGCATTTGGGAGCATAATAGGCACGTTACACCACCAAATACACATCCTGTTTCCACTAAGCATTGCTTTTGAGACCTCAGACCAATAAATAAGCATTCCCAATTTCAGTTTCCCCTTATTAAAAAACAGGAATGTTTACTTTAACAAATAAATGAGGTCACAAACAAGAGTTGCCACAGTGGGCATATACACTGGCATTGACATTCTTCATCTCAAACCATTGATCCAATGACTCTCCAATAAGCACAAAATCCAAGTTATATGGAACCTCATGTTCTTTCTTTCCTTGGCTTGCTCCAATTCATTTATACATGCAATTAGTATTCCAAGATTACTTTTTTAAACTTTGGAAAATATAACATGTCTAAAAATGTAAAGAATTAGAACACTTGAATTGAGGAATGAGTTTTGAAATAATCTCATCAGAAGCCCAAAAGGGTCTGTGTGTCTCTCCTGTATCTTAAGTCTCCTCCCAGGAAATACTGCCTTGATTTTCAGTATCAGACTCTCTGTTTTATATTTTATCCAATTTTACATCTATGCAGTTGTGTGACTGTATCTCACTCAGGTAACATTCTCGCCAGTGTGACTTTCCCTTCTTGTGTCTCTGACACCAAGTTTATTATTTACTTTAGTGATCACATGTTATTCCCTTTAATAGGTTTGTCACATATTTTTCTTCTTTACTGGACTGAAGTTGACTGCATCCTGTTTGTGATTAGTTCAACCCAGCTGTTATGGCCATTATATGCGTAACATGAATCAGTTGTGATTTTATTTATTTTTGTAAAAAAGTTTTTTATTATAATGCTACAACCTGTGTCCTTCTATAGCTTCCCTACTGCTTTTCTTTGCCTAGTTAAGGTAATTACCTCAAAGTGACTTACTTGTATACAGAGAAGTTTTCTCCAGAGGTACTGTTGAAATTTCTGTTGTTTCCATGTTTTCATGTAAAGCATCACAATTTTTTAACTATTCTGTAATTTTATATCTTAAAATGAATTAAATGTATCCAATTATGTCCAATGTTGGTACCTGACTTTTTTTAAGTCACACTCCTATATGTTTCTTTTTTCTTCATTTTTCCGTAGCCACAGTGCTTAATGAAGCCTGTCTTCATCTTTGCTTTACCCTGATTAAATATTAACTTCACTGTAAAATCTCAGTTGGGATTTTAAATTTTTATCGGCCATAAAATCCATTAGAGACAATGATACATCACAATCTCAAGTCTTTTTCCTTTTCAGAAGGCTGTGTGTCATTTCTTTCATTAGAATTTTTATACATTTTCAGAAATGTCTTATGAATCTGTTGTTAAAAGTCCTTGAGATCTGAAATCCTGCATGATTTTCTAAGTGACATCTATAATTTTAGTTTTTAAAACATGAAAATAAGCTTACTTTAGTCTTCATAATTAATTCATAAATGCCATAGATGTTGAGCTTTAAAATACACACTTAGGATTATTAACTTATTTACTCATCTCAAGTTTTTACCTGTGTTTGTATTGTTTAATGTTCTGGTTATGATTGTAAGAGCTTTGTAGAGCTGTGGTTATAGAGGGTAAGCTTTGTCACTCAGTTAACAGGAAATTTTGAAAAATAACATGATAAAGTCAAGGCTTCCTGCATGAGTATGTGAACAGGAACAGCATACCTCATTATCTCCAGGTTCATCTATATGCAAACATACTTGCAGTTTCAAAATCTGTATGTTTTGTGTTTTCTGTCATCATCCATAGACATACTGCTAGTCATAGGAAATACCTCTATATTTCTGTGTTCTTTTTGTATACAGTAGACATATTAATTAGAATTGGTAATGACAGTTTCATTAACAACAAACATTATAGTACACACACAATTTTATAATAATCTAAAATTTGAAAATCTTATCTGAGAATAAAAAATAAGTGAAACTTCAGAAAGTAAAACATCCTTGAGCTCTTATCTTTCTTTTCCTGTTCATTTTTTATATTTCTCTTATTTTCATAATTTCTGATTTCCTCTCTATTCTATTCTTTTCCATCCTCTCTTTGACACTATCATGCTGTGCTATTCTAATGACTTCAAAGTCATTCTTGCCTTATTATGACTTAATTTACAATAAAAGAGTTTCTGTTGTAACATATTTTTAAGTATTATTAAAGTATATCACACAGGTTTTAATGTATAATATTTATATTATTACTGATTTAAAAATATTTTCCTAACTCTCTTTTGCTGTCTTTATTTTGTCCATTGATTGGTTAGAAAAATAGTTAATGTCTGTGTGCATGGGAACCTACTGGTGCTTTAGTTGTTGAATATACTCTGATTATCAAAGAATATAATCTCTTGGTTTAAATATAGGAAGTTTTTGTTTTAAATATAGGAAGACTTCACTATCAGTCAGTATTTCATCTTCAATCTAAGATGTGGGAAATGACATGGTTAATCTCCTAATATAGGAACTCCAGCAGAATCAAATCTAAATCTGATTGTAGGCTCTTCTCACTCCTTAGCTACCTAAGGTAGACACGTCTCCAGTAAGTCACATAAAGTATATGGTCTCTGGTATGGATCCTGAAGTCCCCAGGACAGCAGTCTTTGCATTGCTTCTCTTTAAGAATTAAAGAATGACTGCAAGACATCGGCAGGAAAGGACCCCAAGTCCTTTAAAAACCTCTTCCCATCAGCTCTTCTTGATTACAAACCTATGATTGTAGCTAAATTACATCACAATAAGGGAACAAGATTTCAATGTCAAAATGTAGAGTCTCCTTATGAATGAGAAGAGCAACATCAGAGACAGAAAGAAGAGTGGAAGAATCTTACCTAATATTTTTGGAGCAAACATGGCTATATTGACATCCTGGTGTTGAAATCTAGCCTCCCAAAATACAAACAAGGATATTGATGTCGTTTTAGGCCAATCAATCAGTGGTACTTTGTTAGGAAAAACTTCAGAAGCTACAACCTTCTATGTGCCTGGATTGTCCTTATTCACCAGACTTTCCTGACCCTCCCTGGATGACCCTGCGTCTTTTCTCCAATTTCTTGGTATTTTATGGGCTAAACTTTATTTATAAATTTTATCTATCTGCCTACATCCCCTTCCTTGATGAGTTTATCTAGTCATGACTAAGTCAACAAATGCTTTCAGGAATTTCATAGACGTGCATTTCCAGTATGGAGAACAGGGACCTGCAGGTCCCTGTGCAATAGACTGCTGCCAACTGTACATATCCCTTTGATTTCTAGTAGGCATGTCAAATTCAGTATGACATGCCAACAAACTATACTCCAAGCATATGTGTGCTTTCAATCCCACAGTTGGCTATCTTCTTGAAGATTTATTTACTTTTCTTGTATGCATATGATTGCTTTACTTGTATGTATATAACTGAAACATATGAAGTCAATGTCCATGAAAGTCAGAAAAATGAATCGTATACCCTGGAACTGCAATTAAAGACAGCTATGAGCTACCACATGTTGGTGCTAGGAGCTATGAGCAAACTGTGATCTCTGGAAAAAATATCAAGTGTTCTTAACAACAGAACCATTTACCATCCCCTCTTGGTTGGCTTTTTATTCTCAATTGCTATGATCTAATTTGTGGCAACATGCTCACTATAGGAATAAGTACCTTCTACTCATTGGTGAGTAGAAGGGCTGTTATGGGGGTAAGGAAGCAATTTCTCATTGTATTTGAGGTTTATTCCATAGGAGAGAATTTTATGCCTGTTACTGTGTCCTAAGGTTTTTACTGCAGTGATAAAATGCCACGACAAAAAGAAACTTGAGGAGAGAAGAATGTATTTCAGCTTTCAGATCAACATCACAGTTCATCATCAAGGGTAGTCAGGTAGGAATTCAAACAGGTTAGGATCCCAAAGGCAGGGAATGACAAGAAGACTACTTAGTGGCTATCTTTTCATGGCTTGCACATTTTTTTTCTTATATTACCAAGGACCACATGCCTAGAATTCACACCACCTACAGTGAACTGGGTCATTCCATATCAATGATCAATCAAGAAAATTCCTCAGAGGCTTGTCCCATAGGCCAGTCTCAAGGACACATTTTCTCAATTGTCATTCCCTCTCTGTAAATGATACTAGCAGTGTCAGGTGTGCATAAAACAAGCCAGCACATATTTTAATTCTAGCTAAATGTTGTTGGCTGGGCACAACCTACCCCAGGATAGAACTTGCTATTATTGATTTGCTAAATGGTGATGTTGTTGGTTTTTCTTCTAAATACTTGTGTTTATAGTCCAGAGACCAGGGCTGGCCTCAACCTTGTTCAGAAAATTTCATCTGGTGGTTGACAGTAATCATTGAAAAGATGCATAACTGGTAAGAGTGCTAAAAAATTATGGATAAGTGAGTTCCTAGTCCCACATGGGACATCTATGTTAATCCTGCCATCATCACAATTGGGAAACATTGAGGAAAAGGAAACAGAAAAAATATAAGAGCTGTAGCATGGAGAGGACTGCTGAGATTTGATGTCACAGTCATGAGCTCACTTCAGCTCTGGCTTCCTGCAAATACTTACACAAGGTAAGACCAGCCAAACCTTGGCATAGATAAAACAGATGATCTCTAGGCTTCCGTCTCCAATGAGGAATTATTTGGCAGTAGAATTTTTCTGGAGGATGAGGAATTATGCTTTACTGAGGATGTAGGAAATCATGCATTTCTCCTGATCCAGTGTCTAGCTCCATATCAGCACACATATGAATAGCACCAACTGGGCTTAGTATCATATAAAAAATAAAAGATGTAAATTTGGGAGAAGTATATGGTGGAGAAGTATGAGAGAAGTGGAAAGAGAAAATGAGGAATGGATATTATATTTTATCATATGTCTACAAAATTTTTTTAAATGAAGAAAAATTAAAATATAACTTATTTTGTGACAATTCATATGTTTTGTAAGAGGCACTGCCCTCTGTAACTCAGTGGTATGATGGCTACAGTCTCCACAGTTCCTTCCTGGCTCTTCTTGTAAGCTTCTCCTCAGGCCAGAGACAGAATCACAGTTCAAAGGAGTTCATATGTTTTACTCCTTAATTTGTAACTTCTCTGACTTTCAGAGGAAAGACTTTGTGAAGTCCCCACTGAAGCCCACAGCCTAGTGAGGCTTGCTTTCTTCCCCTTTCCCTAGAGACTGCCTTTTGATACAGTCTTATCATATTCTTATCTCTGAGATGCTAAACACATCTTCCTTTCTAGATTTTTCACTGTTCATTTTCAGGATATAAAATGCTTTTCATTGGAAAATGCCAATTTTTTCCATCTTATACTTACTATTTTTAATCCAAGTCTCCATTTTCAATGTTTATCTATTCTAAAGTTTTGTAAAGACAATTTTCTGATACTCACTATATCAGCCTTTATTCATATTTTCCATTGCATTATTTTTAATCTTCTAACAATCTATTCAGTTAACTTAACTATTTTGGGTCATCAGCTTCCCTGATACAGAATCTAATGTTCATGAAGTCTTATTCACAGAAATATTTGCATAACTGGCACAAAATATGCATTTGATACTTGTAATTAATGAACCAATTGTGGGATAAATTTGCAGTTTTGCTAATCATCTGCACATATAAAGGAAGTATATTGAAAGTTAGAATCATGTGGTGCACACATATAATCACAGCACTCAGGAGGAAGAGAAAGGAGAATTGTCAGTTCGAATCTCTGTAAACTACCTAATAATATATGCTACGCACATATTTATCTTACATATATGTATATATAGCTAAATATATGTATTTCTTTAATTAATTACAATGTACTAATTCAAAGTTGAATCCTGCATCTTCTAATACAACCACCTTTTATTTCATTTTAATATGGAATGTTATATTTCAAACACTTTTCAATATGAACAACCCATGTCTTACTAGTTCTTTATAGCCAATAATTCTGTAAGTTAGATATTAGTATTCCCAGTTGCTGAATAGAGTACGAAGTTTAAGAATTTTTTACATGTTATTTTTAATGTCTAAACATAAAATGAACCCAACTTTCCTCATAAGCATCATCAAGGTAGACCTGTGGGTAAAAATGCTAGCTTGAGGAAACAAGTTTGATCTTTAGAACCCATGTAACTGAAAAGGATAGCCAATTCGACAAAAGTTAATTTCTGACTTCCCCAACCATGTACCATAGTATGCACATCCCTTTGCTCCCTTACAATTTATAATTTATTAATAAATAGTATAAAAATATAAAGGGTAATCATTTTTCAGAATCAGAAAAGCAATTATTGATTATCAGAACCATCGTTTGTGGAAATCTTTACTCTCTATCATGTAATTACAGTGCCTCAGAGGCTTATAAATGAGATGAGAGACAGAACCAAACTCATGGACAGAACTGCTTTCCTTAACATTAAAAGAACTTAATGTTGGAGAGATGGCTCAGCGGTTAAGAGCACTGATGGCTCTTCCAGAGGTCCTGAGTTCAATTCTCAGCACCCACATGGTGGCTCACAATCATCTGTAATAGAATTTGATGCCCTCTTCTGGTGTCTGAAGACAGTTACAGTGTACTCATAGAAATAAAAATTAATAAAAAATTAAAAAATAAAAGAACTTAACATTTTTTTCAATAGAAGACAAAATATAGTCTTGAGTTATAGTTTCTGGTTGCTTCATAATGACTCATAAAGTAGGACCTAAAAAAAGATGTCTAATGGAAAGGAAGTTGGAAAGCGTACACTGAGTTCATCAAGAACCACACTAATTGATTGCAATGTGTTATTTGCTTCCTGGATGTTCGGCAGTGAAATAAAATCTCTGTGCAATAAGAAAAATAGCTTTTATCTGAAATGATAGAGTTTGAAGATTTATATTGTTAATATGTACCTGAGAATCATGCCATTTAACTTTCATTGTAGCAGAAACACATAGTAAGCCCATTTTACAGAAGAGGAAACTGAGGTACACAATAATGATTTCTGAGGAATATTATGAAATTTAGTAAGGCTATGATGCTATTGGCATGATTCAAAGGCTGTGTATGGGTTTAGAATGTAGGCTGGTGATGACATCAGAGACACTCAGAATTTCAGATAGCTATAAGTGACATGGTAGGTTGTATATGCTTTGGTGTTGGTGGTAACCTCCAATACCCATTCTTTGCACAAAGACCCTATTCAAATTCTTTGAAAATTATCGTTCAGATCTTACAAATATTTTCTTTGAATGAGTGTTTAACTGCAAAAAATTAGAAAACAGTTTTATTCATAAATCCATAGGTGTAATTTATCTAAAATTTCTGTGAGTCAGAGTGATTTTTACTTTTTCCACTTTTATTAGCCCAAACTAAGAAAGTACAAAAGAATTTTACTTAAGTAAGAGTAATCTTCCTATGGAGTTCCTATTCCCTTAGGGCCCTTGACCCTCCCATAAGAATCTCCAAGCTCCCTCCACTTTTTGACTGTGGGTGTTTGCATTTGTCTGAGTCAGCTGCTGGGTGGAGCCTCTCAGAGGACAGCCATGCTAGACTCCTCTCTGGAAGCATGACAGAGTATATCATTAATAGTTTCAGGGATTGGTGGTTGCAAATAAACCTGGACTCTTGGGGCCCTCCGAAACTGAATCACCATTCAAATAGCATAACTGGGCTGCACCTAGGTCTCCTCGCACATATGTAGCAGATGTGCATCTTGATCTTCATGTGAGTCTCAAACAAATGGAGTTGGGGGCTGTACCAAAAGCGGTTGCTTGTACTTGAGATAAGCTCTTCTAGTTGTGCTACCTTATCTGGCCTCAGTGAGAGAGGATGTACCTAGCCCCACAGAGATTTGATGTGCTAAGGAGAGGGGATACCCATGGTAGGTTCTACTGGCTCAGTAGAGAAGGAAAGGGGGAAAGGAAAAAGGATTGTGGGAAGGGGGTGACTGGGAGGGGAGCAGTGAGCAAGATGTAAAGTGAATAATAGATAAATAAATAAATAAATAAATAAATAAATAAATTCTCTAAAAAAAGAATTGTCAATGATTTAAGGCTCAGGACATTAAATATTAATAGTTCACAAAATTTATTCCACTTCTGAGCAAGCATCTTTATTGATCATAAGCATTACAATAAGAGTTAGGGTATAAAAAATGCATGTAGTCAGAAATATTGTGTACTTAGGGAGACTTAAATTATTGTAGACCTTTTCAGAAGTCATATGGCTTCATATTAAATGGTACTGTGGTGATAAAATACTATGATGAAAAGTTTAACATCAGTGTCATAGGAAGCATACAAGAAACAAAGAGATGAAATTGGCTAGGAAGGTCTTTAAAAGTACAAAAGAGAAACAGTCATTTGGTTAGAGAAACCCTACTGTCCTTTGTAAACAATGCGTGGTTTTGAGTTATGGGGTGTGAAGGGAGAGGGCTTTGTTGTCACTGCAGTGTTGAAGAGGCTGTGTGGTTACTTCTAGCAGTATTTTGTGAGCTAAAAGTCTCTTCATTTCTGAATCATATAAAATGCTGAACATGTAGCTGGCAAGCTGATTTGGTACTAGCTTTGTTGAAAAATCAAGTACTCTTGGAGTTTATTGAACAGAGATTAAATTTTCTTTTGATGATTTTTCAGAAGACAGAATAAGCTAAGCTTTGCAGTTTGTCATGCCATCTTTATTTCTTCTTTCTACTCAAGTGGTTTGCAGTGAGCATAACTGTCATTCTCAGTATTAGTAAACTAGTCTAATTTAAACAGAGAAAGATTCAGTAATATTTGGATATATCTTTATCTTGTAAAACAGAAGGCAGTTTAAGTGTTTCATTTTGTGCTTTACTCTGAACTCTCTCAGCAGAAAGAACCACATATTCAACTCCATTTTCCTCTTCTCTCTACCCAATCCCAGGTCAGAAGTTCAGGGTACGCAGTGATTTCATTTGATTTTTTTTCTTTGTGATTCATGTTCAAATCGTTCTCCTATGGGCTCTGTTTCTGCCTCAAGTCAGGCAAAGAGCTGTAATGGGAAAAACAAGAGATGGAAAAAAAAACAAAAGAACAAACAAGAAATGAAGGCCCATTTCAGAAGCTGTCACAGACTTTTCCGGGTAAACACTTCTGCCAGCATAAGCACTGAAGACCATCTTCGGTGATTTATCTGGAGCTATTGTGTAGGGACCCTATCACGACCTTGCTCTCTGACAAGCATCACCAGCAATTCTTCAGTTGCTTCCACACTCTTGTCAATTCCTTCATCCTTAGCCGCCTCCTTTAGCATCATTCTATTGAGAGAATCATATCCAGAGCCTGGGCACACTCCTCCGGTTGACAGGCATGAAAAATCGCACAGCAAAAGTGGGTCTTCAACATCTACAGCCAAGAGTGCTCCAGGGAGCCTCCTGCTCTTCTCTCTAATTTCACTTCTATTTGAAAAATCTTGGAACTCATGTCAGGGTCTCGCATTAAGCTGCTGAGTCTTATGGAAGCTGGAGGCTTTGGGTTGCTCAGTTAAGTGTAAAATGACCATTTTCTTTCTGGGCCGAGGCTTTATGTTTGCCTTACTTCTTGGGCATATGTGTGAGGAGACCTACGTTGAGCCTAATCAGTGTCAGGAGATTATGCTACTCTTTGCTTCTTTAGGGATTGTCCAATCCTTATGAGGTTCTGTTCTAAATATCTCCTCTGTGAGGATGGCAAAGAATAGCTATAGAAATTGCCTTTTGTCTCTGAGTAAGTTGTGAAACAATTGAGAAATCTAAAGAGGACAAGAGTTAAAACTAAACCCTTGTAAATAACAGAATTAAGCCTGGGATTCTAGCTTGTGTCAGTGCTAAGTGGTTGTCCTTAACCCCTGGCTTGGGCCCATACACTGATTGAATAATTTCTTAGGGAGGCACACGGGGGCAGAGTGCCTTCATGTGTCCAAAGAAACAAAGTAAGAAGGGCCTCAATCCAGCATCTGAAGCTCAGGAAAAATGTAAAGGGAAATGTAGGGAGGCAGCAATAGAAGGTCCTCCTGTAAAGAAAGAAGGGACACATTATTCTCCATGACATGCTTAACAATATAGGTAACAGTAGCAAACTTATTTTAAGGAAGTACACAGGACACATGTGACTATGGAGCATTAACTGTAACTCTGTCATGACACAATAGGACTATGGTGACAGAAGTGGATCTTTGTTACATTTATCCAAATAAACATTAAAATACACATTCACAGAAACGTAAATGCACAGAGTGTTTCCTTCCCTCCTTCCTTCCTTCTTTCCTTTCTTTTTTTTTTTCTGAACCAAATGTGTTTTATTTGGCTTACTTACAGGAATATAGGTGAGGGGTTACTTACAGAAGCAAAAATGACTCACCAGGTTGGAGACTGTCTTTTTAAAGTGACTCTGATGGTTTCTGCTTCTTTCAAGTAGCCTGATCTGAAAGTCTTCTTTGCAACTTTTCTTGTCTGAGAGGGACTCTCAGCTGTCTGTTTTGCTTACTGGTGCCAAAACACTTTTTTTACTATGTAGATTGTAGACATCTTTTTCAATTCCTTTTCTCATATTTAAGTTTTTATTGATGTTCTTGTGAATTTCACATCAGGCAGCCCAATCCTACTCATCTCTCTATTCTTTTGTACCTACCTTCCATTCTTGCAACCCCCCCTCCCAAATCTCATTGTAGAAATTGTAGTGTGTAGCAGTGTGTCCCACAGTACACCTTTTTGTTCACACTTCTTTATTTGCTAAATTTCATTGCATTGAGTCTGATTCAAGTCTTTTGGTTTCTGTTTCACTCTTATTTCCAGATCCCCTATGGAGCTCCTTTTGGATAGCCTGTTGTTGCCTTGTGTCATGGAGATCCTGCAGCTTTGGATTTGTCAGACTGGCCAGAACATGTGCTCCAGCAGGTCAACATACAGGAAAGATGTTGGGTTGTGCCAACTCATAAATCCTGGATCTGGATCTAGATAGTGGCTGAGCTGGTCAGCCCACCAGGTCCCCTACTCCAGGGCTTACTTTCCAGTATTGCCCTAACTAACTTGTACAAAGTGGCAGTTAGCACTTCTACTCTCCTGTCCTCTAGGCTGACTCACCAGCACCTACACCAGAAGGACCAGCTCTATGGTGCTGCCCAGGTGAGGTACAGGACCTCTCTCCAGAGTACTATAGTCAATGATGACAGAGCCAGTTCTTCCACTCTTATAACCCTTGGGCCAGCTCTCCAACTTGCCCAAGGTGGCAAGGGGCAAGGAGAACAGAAGCATTATTTAGGCACAAGGAGCTCCAGCTATTTCAAACAATAATGAGCATCACAAGCACTGTCAAGCCTATGGTCCTTTCTAAATTACAAGTTGAACTGCAGAGCTATGGTAGTAAAAGCATCTGGCACAGAATTATACACATTAATTAATGGAATAAAAGGATGTGTTTCCACATACCTATAGATAACCGAGGTTTCAGTAAGGATGTCAAAAACACACATGGAGAAAAGACAGAATCCTCAAAAAATTTTAAACTGTATATTTATATGTAAAAAAATGAAGGTTAATTTTTTTTTTACTGTTATACAAATCAATTCCACATGAAACATAGACATCAGTGAAACTTCTGGAAGAAATTAGAAATGTTCTCTTCAGAAGATAGGGTTGGGTAGGGACTTATGAATAGGACAGTGTTGACCAAAAATAAGAAAAATAGAAAAATTTTTAAGTAAAGAACATAAGCATAGATGGGAAAAATTTCCAAAATACAAAATTGTAGGGTAAATATTTAAATTTTGATTGTATAATTCTTAAATCTGAATCTTCTTTTCTAAAATGGTGTTGTTCTGACAAACATGAGAGAAGTAAGACCGTGACTTCTGCTCCGAGGAACCTGCCTGGAGCCCTAGGGACCCAGGAAACCAGAGCAGTCTGAGACAGAATCCTTCTGGTTTCCACCTGCAGCCGGAGCTGAACTGGTCCCACAGTTCTTTGTACCCAAATCCCATGAGGGAAAGAGCTGGACTCTCAGAAATGTGGACATTCCTGACAGCTCAGAGGAGACCACCACTTCTGCTCATATTCCTGGCCCAAGAGGAACCGGCCTGAAGCCCTCTGGACACAGGAACCGAGGGTCAGTCAGGGACACAATACTTTCAGTCTCTGATGGTGAAAGCCAGTCACCAGGAGCACTAACACAACTGAAAGCAAAGGTCAGACCACCACCTCTGCTTCAAGGGAGTTCTCAGGACACAGGAACTCAGGAGCAGTCTGGGACAGGATTTCTTCTGGTTTCTGCATGTGCTAGAGTGATGTGTCCTGTGACACATCGATCTGAACCCAGATGCTACTGGAAGAAAGCTGATCTCCAAGAGTGCTAACACACAGTCTTACTGACGGGTCAAGCCAATATCAGAGAGAGAAAGACCAGCTAACACCCGAAACAACCAGATGGTGACAGATAAGTGCAGGAACCTAAGCAACAGAAACCAAGACTAGTTGACATCATCAGAGCTTGATTCTCTCACCAAGTAAATACTGGATATCCCAACACACTGGAAAAACAAGATTTGGATTTAAAATCACATCTCATGATGATGATAGAGGGCGTTAAGAAAAACATAAATAACTCCCTTAAAGAAATACGGGACAGCACAGGTAAACAAATGGCAACTCTTAAAGAGGAAACACAAAATTCCCTTAAAGAATTACAGGAAAATACAACCAAAAAGGTGAAGGAATTGAAGAAAACCATCCACGATATAAAAATGGAAATAGAAATAGTAATGAAATAATGAAGGGAGACAACCCTGGAGATAGAAAACCCAGGAAAGAGATCAGGAACTGTAGATGCAAGCTTCACCAACAGAATACAAGAAATAGAAGAGAGAATCTCAGGGGCAGAAGGTACCATAGAAAACACTGACACAACCATCAAAGAAAATGTAAAACACAAAAGCTCCTAACCAAAAACATCCAGGAAATCTGGGACACAATGAAAAGATCAAACCTAAGGATAATAGGTATAGAAGAGAGAGAAGATTCTCAACTTAAAGGGCCAGTAAATATCTTAAACAAAATTATAGAAGAAAACTTCCCTAACCTAAAGAAAGAGATGCCCATAAATATACAAGAAAACTACAGAACTCTAAATAGATTGAACCAGAAGGAAAATTCCTCCCGTCATATAATAGTCAAAATACTAAATGTATAAAACAAAGAAAGAATATTAAAAGCAGTAAGGGAAAAAGGTCAAGTAACATATAAAGGCAGGCCTATCAGAATTATAACAGACTTCTTACCAGAGACTATGAAAGACAGAAAATCCTGGGCAGATGTCATACAGATGCTAAGAGAACACATATGCCAGCCCAGGCTACTACATTCACCATAATTATCAAATAACATAGATGGAGAAACCAAGATATTCCATGGCGAAATCAAATTGACACAATATCTTTTCACAAACCAGCCCCACAAAGGATAATAGATGGAAAACTCCAACACAAGGAGGAAAACTATACCCTAGAAAAAGCAAGAAAGTAATCTTCTTGCAACAAACCCAAAGAGAGACACACAAACATAATTCCACTTCTAACAACAAAAATAACAGGAGACAACAATCACTATTCCTTAATATCTCTTAACATCAATGAACCCAGTTCCCCAAAGAAAAGACATAGACTAAAAGACTGGATATGTAAGGAGGACCCAGTATTTTGCTGCATATAGAAAACATACATCAGTGACAAAGACAGACACTGCGTCAGAGTAAAAGGCTGGAAAACAATTCTCCAAGCAAATAGTCCCAAGAAACAAGCTCGAGTAACCATTTTAATATCAAATAAAATCAACTTTCAAACAAAAGTTATCAAAAAACATAAGGAATGACACTACAATAGAGGAAAAATCCACCAAGATGAACTCTCAATCCTGAATATTTATGCTTCAAGTGCAAGGACACTTACATTCATAAAAGAAACATTACTAAACTCAAAACATGAATTGCAATTTACACAATAATAGTGGGAGACATCAACACCCCACTTTCAGCAATGGACAGATCACAGAAACAGAAAATAAATAGAGACACAGTAAAACTAACAGAAGTTATAAAACTACAATCATGCTTAAAGATAAACCACACAAAGACCCAACAAAGAAAGGGAACTTCAGACCAATTTCACTTATGTATATCGATGTAAAAATACTCAATAAAATTTTTGAAAACTGAATCTAAGAACACACCAAACCGACCATCCATTATGATCAAGTTGGCTTCATCCCAGGCATACTAAGATGGTTCATTAATGTAATCTACTATATAAACAAACTGAAGGAAAAAAAAACACATGATGATTTTATTAGATGCTGAGAAGGCATCTGACAAAACTCAATACCCCTTCATGTTAAAAGTCTGGGAAATTTCAGGAATTCAAGGCCCATACCTAAACATAGTAAAAGCAATATACAACAAACCAGTAGCCAACATCAAACTAAATGGAGCAAAACTTGACCCAATGCCACTAAAATCATGGACTAGATAAGACTGCCCACTCTTTTCCTACTTATTTAGTATAGTATTTGAAGTCCTAGCCAGAGCTATCAAACAACAAAAGTGGTCAAAGGATACAAATCTGAAAGTCAAAATATCACTATTTGCAGATTATATGACAGTATATTTAAGTGACCCCAAAAGTTCCAACACAGAGCTACTAAGCCTGATAAACAACTTCAGCAAAGTGGCTGGGTATAAAGTTAACTCAAACTGAGAAAAAATAGGGAAATGACAACCTTTCCAATAGTCCTAAATAACAATAAATAACTTGGTTTGACTCTAACCAAGCAAGTGAAAGATATGTATGAAAAGAACTTCAAGTCTCTGAAGAAATAAATTGAAAAGTTCTCCGAAGATGGAAAAACCTCCTATGCTCATTGATTGGCAGGGTTAATATTGTAAAAATGGCTACCTTGCTAAAAGCAATCTACAAACTCAATGCAATCCCCATCAAAAATTCAATTCAATTCTTTATAGAGATAGGAAGAGACATTTGTTAATTCATTTGGAATTACAAAAAACTCAGGATAGTAAAAACTATCCTCACCAATAAGAGAACTTCTGGGAGAATCACCATCCCTGACCCCAATCTCTATTACAGAGCAATCATGATGAAATCTATATGGTATTGATAAAGAGAGAGGCAGTTAGATCAAGGGAATAGAGTTGAAGCCCCAGAAATGAATCCACACACCTATGGTCACTTGATCTTTGGTAAAGGAGCTAAAATCATCCGGTGGAAAAAAAGATAGCATTTTCAACAAATGGTGCTGGTTCAACTGGAGGTTAGCAAGTAAGAATACAAATCAACTCATTCTTATCACCCTGTACAAAGCTCAAGTCCAAGTGGATCAATGACTTCCATATAAAATGAGATACACTCAAACTAATAGAATTAAACGTGGGGAAGAGCCTTGAACACATGGGCACTGGGGAGATTTTCCTGAACAAAACACCAATGGCTTATGCTCTGAGATCAAGAATTAAAAAAATGGGATCTTATAATATTATAAACCTTCTGTAAGGCAAAGGACACTGTCATTAGGACAGAAAGATCTTTATCCATCCTACATTCGATGGGTAATTAGAGGGCTAATATCCAATATATACTAAAAAAATCAAGAAGTTAGGTTCCAGAATGCCAAATAACCCTATTAAAAATGGGGTACCCAACTAAACAAACAATTCTCAACTGAGGAATTTCAAATGGCTGCAAAGCACCCAAAGAAATGTTCAACAGTCTTAGTCATGGACAGATCCATGGCTCCAGCTGCATATGTAGCAGAAGATGGCCTTGTTGGGCACCAAAGGCAGGAAAAGCCCTTGTTCCTGCCAAGGCTGGACCTTCAATGTAGGGTAATATCAGAGTGGGAAGATGGGAAGAGGTGGGTAGTTGGGTGTGAGAAAGGGGATAACATTTGAAATGTAAATAAAAATCCAATAAAAATCCAATAAAACAAAATTGTGTTGCTACAGAAATCTCACAAGTAATAAGGATAATAGGAGTAGATGATAAGAATGGAGAAGTTACATAAGAAATTATATTAAAAAGAAGTTAGCGCATCTTTTAACTTTCATATATAATGAAATATTTAAAACTTACTCATTCAAAAATATGAATTAGCAAGTTTGTCAACAGTAGTTTGCTAAAATGGTAGCTTTTAAATATCATTTAAAGTTCTCTCTCTCTCTCTGTGTGTGTGTGTGTGTGTGTGTGTGTGTCTGTGTCTGTGTCTGTGTGTGTGTCTGTGTGTCTTTGTGTGTACATTACCAGGAATGGCATGAGGTATGTGTGTAAGTCAGATTACTTGTACTGTCTGTCCTGACATCCCTTGCTATTTGAGAAAAGGTCTCTGCTTGTTTATTGCTGTGTGTGCCAGGTCTACAAGCTATCAGGGATTACCCTGTATCTGCTTCTCATTTCACTGTAGGTCCACTGGGATTATAGATGTGGACCCTACAACATTCAACTTTATATGGATTTGGGATCCCCCATCACAGGTTTCAAGCTTGCACAACAAGTAGTTTACCTGCTGAGCCACCACTCCATACCCAAATGAAAAATTGGCATATCCTGTCATTTTATTTATTCATTGCTCATAACCATTTTCTTGGTGCAAAGACAGAGTCTTTATACTTCAGAGATAGAACATGTGATTCAGTCACAGAGCACTGATGTCTGAGTTTTGCTGTAATGCTTCTGTATTCCTTGTCATAACTCAAAATTCTTTCTGTGAACCAGATAGTTCCACTGGTCTGAATAAGTTTTATCTGAGCAAAGATATCTCCTCTGTATGGCTCAATGTGCACAGAAAGGTTGACCCACAGGTAAGACTCAAATTTCACAGACTCACCTGTTCTACCTGGTCACTACCATCTCTTGTTAGTATAGGATGCCTCATTTATTTTGATATACTACAAACTCATGGCTTCAAAGAACAGTAAGAATTGATAAGACCCAATGTATAGGCATATTTCAAGCCCCAGGTGGTATCCTATTTGCTGTTTATACATCAGCACAGCAAAGCACATAATAACACAGCACAGAGTAAGCCTTTTAAAAAGGTCTTAGGACTAATTGATAATGGAGTCCCATGGATTATAAGTCTTGGCATAGTCTTATGATGTGTGTAGTATTCTGATATATCTCTTTACCAGTACTTTGAACAAGAATACAGATCATCTTCCTCTTAATAAAACAAACTACTTCATTTAGTTAGCTTGCCTTTTTCTTCTTTACTAACCATTTAATTCATGGTGTAGAGTCTGACATTTCTCTTTCTTGCTTGTAGTTCTTTTTATGCTTGGCTTTTGTTCTCAAGTAATTCATACTGCTTTTCCTTTAAAGACTCTCTGCTTTTCTTTTAACTTCACCTCATGTGTTATGTAGAATTCTCTCTTCAGATTCTGAATGAGGTCTCATGATTTAGCCAGACAGAATAGTTAATGGTATTTTCTTGTCAGACCTGTCAGTCACAGGAAGACACTTCATAGCTGTTCATGTCTTTAAATCACTACCTTTTGGTCAGATGACTATGTTCCACAGTTAAAGAAAATCAGAAATCTTTTCAGAAGGAAAAGATTTGTGTTGTTCCACCAGTCAACAATATCAAAGATATATATTATAGAAAAGTTTGAAATGTACCAAGATTTGAAGCTCTCAAAATGTTGTATATCCCAAAAATGGACCCTAAAAGATCAAAGCCTTTGCCTGTTACCTTTCAACCTATGTGGACTTTTATCTAGATTTGCAGGGCATGGTGGTTTATGTCTAAAATCCCAGCATTTGAGAAGTTTAGGAAGGAGGATTAACTTGAGTACTGGCTAGCCAGTGCTACATGATAATAGTCTGCTTTATTGAAAACAAAAGAGAGAACAAGAATCTCTGTTTACTTCAGTTTACCATAGCGTGTTTACTACCATGTTTGTTATATCTGAAACAGTGGCAAGGACAGATTTCACTTGGATGTGCCAGGTTTCTTTGTTTATATTAGTTATCTTCCTCATTTCTATGATCAGGTATTGGGCAAATAGCAAGAAAGGGGTGGATTGGTTTCCTTTATCTTGGAGTTTGAGTTGTACAGACCATCACTGAGGTGAAGGGGTGATGGAAGGTAGCTGCCTGATGGCAGGACTATGCAGCTGGGTATTCTCATCCCACATCTTGCTGTAATGGGAAGCAGACAGGAGACAGGAAATGATGTGCTTCCTTCATTGAGGCTCCATCTTTGAAGGTTCCAGAACTATCATTAACAGCAGGAAATGAGATGCTGTTTTAGTTAGAGTTTCAATGTGAAGAGATACCATGACCACAGCAACTCTTATAAAGGAAAACATTTAATTGGGGTTGACTTACAGCTTCAGAGGTTTTGTCTTTTATCATCATATCAGGGAATATGGCAGCATTAAGGCAGACATGGTGCTCAAGAAAGAACTAAGAGTTCTACATCCTGATATGCAGGCAGCAAGGAGAGACTGCATGCCACACTGGGAATAAGTTGATTATAGGAGGCTTCAACATCTGCCCCCACAGTGACACACTTCCTTCAACAAGGCCACATCTCCTCCAACAGAGCCATACCACCAAATAGTACCATTCCCTATGGCCAAGCATTCAAACGTGTAGTTCTATGAAGGCCACTCGAATCACACCACCACAGATAAAGATAGCAGATTATGGTGGACGTTTTACTTTCAAAACATAATAGTGCTCAACTGGAGAATTCAAGACTGAATCCCTTAAAAGAATTCTTTAATGTATATGGTTTTTACATCATTCTCCCTCTAATTTATATAGCAATTCCTAACATTCACTCTTCCATTTAATCATTTTTAATTAAATATGCAGTATCTCGTTTAAATATTTTACTACTATTATTTCAACACAAATGATTTATTTGCCAAAGAAATGCAATATTGAAAACGTGTTTAATCTCCTCTTCTTTCTCACTCTCCTTGACAGCTCTTGTGGTATGGAAGATAAAGTTAGCATTACCAAACTCTTAAAGATATTTGAAAGAATGGTAGGAAGCAACTAGAATAAAAGGCAGAATGGAGGGCAATACATTTTTAAGATAACAATGAGCTTCTGTAAAGAAAACATATTTGTCTTAATTTAATTAACAGCGACCTGAGCCATTATATAAGAAAACACATGAATATTCAAACACACACACACACACACACACACACACACACACACACTAATCCTATATATTTTCAGTTACAGACATGTTCCAGTTTAGCTTGGTTCTAAGAATCTCTTGTTTGAATATTAAACTGATCTGGTGGGGAAATCTTTCACACTGTGCTTAGCCTCATTTCTACTATATTATGGAAACGATCTTCATTCAGATATGACACTGTGAAATAGAAGGTATTGTACCTAATCACAATCAAATTAGCATCAGATCATTTACTGCTGACACTCTTATTTTTCCTGCCACCATCAGTCAAGTTTCCCTGACGCTTGCTCATGCCTTAACAATTTATATTTCACAGTTGTGGTTTTATGACTGTGAAATACAACCTACAAAGCCTGGATCTTGAAGCTAAGTGAGAGATGAGCAATCACTTAAATCTGTGCAAAGGCTATATTATTTTGTGAGAGAAAATCATGCATGCATGAAGCCTTAAAGCAGGAAAAAGACAAAGGAAATCTGCTTTCAGGATTTAAGTTAGGCAGACACTGTAAATACAATGATATCTTCTAAACTGCACATGCACTAGACACAACTTTTAAAAACGGTGAATAAGACAGGATTGTTGTGGGAAATATTAGATTGAGGAACTTGGCCTCTCTATGATTGGTGTGTAACTTCTGCAAAAAATTCTACCAGTAAACCTGAAGCAGATGATCTCTCTTAAGTGTGGTCTGGCAATCTTGCTGGTATGTTATAGAGATGCACAACATAGCTTATAGATGTGTCTTAGTTTGCTCCTCTGTTGCTGTGATGAAACAACATGACAAAAAGCAATTTGTGAAGAAAAAGATTTATTTCTGCTTACAACTTTTAGGTCACACTCTATCAAAGGAAGGCAGAAGTTCAAGACAGGAATTGAAGTAGAGACCAGGATGGAATGCTGCTTAATGGCTTGCTCGGCTTGCCTTCTCATATAACCCAGGGTCGCCTGCCCAAGGGTGTCCCTACCCACACTGTGCTGGGCTCTCCCACAGTAATAGTGAATCATGAAAATGACCCACAGACTTGCCTAAAGGCAATCTGAGAAAGGCATTTCCTCAATTGAGAATCTTCTTTCCAAATAAGTCTAGTTTGTGTCAAGTTGACAAAGCCCAAACCAGGAAACCAATACACCACAAAATCTTTAGGATTATATGTGCAATTTTGTTTTGGATTATTTGAGCATTTTTATTAAGAATGAGTTCATAAATTATTATGGAGTCCAAGATAGCAGTGAGTAATTTTCAGCACAATGTAAACTGAGTTGCAAATACAAACCACAGAAATAATTTCCACATCTTTTCAGTCTTTGCACTAAGTAAACAAAAAATGTTAATTAAACTGATATCAATAGTCACTTTCTCCCTATGTGTCTAAATTATGGTTTCAATACAAACTTAGACTGCAAGATGAAATAAAGCCTTTTATTCCCTAGGCTGGTTTTGTTCAGTGTTTTATCACAGAGGACTCTGCTAATAAAGAAAAACATCGATGTTTAGAGTAAAATATTTATTTTAAAGAACACCCATATTTAGGGGTAAATTCACTCAAAACCAAAACAAACCACACTCAGGTGTTAGAATGAAAATATTAAAATAGTTATTACAATATGTAACACTTATTATGACATGATATTATAAAGATAAAAATTTACACAATGTAAAAACTGCGTGAGTAGTAATTATTGTAAGAGTCGATATGTTATAAATAAAATATTACTAAGCTTTAAAGTTCGAATTCACCCAAAATAAAAATCTAAAGCAAAGGTGAATTTTTTCAAAACACTACAGGAAAGAGGATTAGTGAAAGGCATGATGATTTTGAATAGCTATATACATATAAAATACTGAATTATTAGAAGGAAAGAGTAGCAAGAGGCCAGTAAAATATTTTCAGAAATAATGGGTCCTGTTTTGTAAACCTCTTTTTTTGCTTTGTATTTAGTTTTATTAAAACTTTAAAATGTTCTTTTTAAAATTATTAAATAAGTTATATTTTATGGGAGACTGGCAGATTACTACATATAGTTTTTTTAATAAACCTAACTATTTACTCATGACTTTTTTATTATATATTTCTGAATGTTTTTGTATCTGCTATTATCATGATATTATTATTTCATAACATATACATATTTCATAATGTTACTTTCTTATTTTCTGTTTTGTGTGGCTTATTTTTCCTGTGGGCTTATGGATGTGGTTATCTCTTCTCTTTGTGGGATTCTAGTACGAATGATAGTGCTGGCTCCTTGGTGATGGACTCCTTCAGTTTGTGCTTTTCCTGAGGAGTTTTTCTTCTTTCAATTTTGATAGTGTTTTCAGCTGTAGTCCTCTGGCTTGGCAATTATTGTTCCTCAAGGATTGAAATTCATCATCTCAAGCATTCCTGCAGTAGAGGATTTCTGTTGAGAAATAGGGTATAATTTGATGAGTTTGATATATATGTGTATATATATATATATATATATATATATATATATATATAAACTTTGTGCTTTGGTCTTGAAATTTTGATATTCTTTCTTTTTTCTATAAACAGTTTTTTGTAAAACTATAATTTTCTCATCTTAACTATGTGACGTTCTAAATAATTTCCATATCTGGGTAATAATCTCTTTTCCCAGTTTTTTGAAATTTTCTTCTGTGATTTTGATTCTTTTTATATGCCTTTAAAATTACACTTATTCTCTCCTTCTATGTCAGATACTCATAAATTTTGGTTTTTTGGATCTTGCACATCCTATTTGCACTTTCTAATATTTTATCTTTAACATTATCTAAGTGTCTTAATTTATGAGTTGCATCTGTAAGACCTGGTATTTTTCCTTCCACTTGATTTATTTATATAGGTGATGTTTTCCACTGAGATCTTAATTTTTCTGAGTTGTATAATTATGTATTTAAATATTTTTAAAAATTTCCTCTCTGGGACAGGTTCTCACTGTGTAGCTCTGGGTGTCCTCGAACTTTTTATGTAGCCCCATGTGGCCTCAAACCTTGCATCCATCTTATGTCTGTTTCCTAAATGCTTGCATTAGATCTCTGCATTATTATTTCTGTCTTACTGAGCCTTTTATTTCTAAAACTTTGGTTTTGACTTTTCAGTATCATCTCCTTATTGAAGTCCTCTTTCATAACCTGTATTTAAATCCTTTCTTCATCAACTTGCTTATTTGTATTGTCCTTTATTCCACTCAAGAGTTTATTTATATCTTCTGATTTTATGGGATTTCATTTAATTCATTTTTATTCGAATACATTTGGGAAATATTAGTAATTTTAGGAGGGTTATATTGTCTTTTTCAAATATGTTTTATTTTTTATGATGTAACTTGTAAACGTGGAATCATGGCATTCATTGATTTTTTTTATTAACTTGAATATTTCTTATATATATTTCGAAAGTGTTATTCCCTTTCCTGGTTTCCGGCAAACATCCCCTCCCCCTCCCTTCCTTATGGGTGTTCCCCTCCCCACCCTCCCCCATTGCCGCCTCCCCCAACAGTCTAGTTCACTGGGGTTCAGTCTTAGCAGGACCCAGGGCTTCCCCTTCCACTGGTGCTCTTACTAGGATATTCATTGCTACCTATGAGGTCAGAGTCCAGGGTCAGTCCATGTATAGTCTTTAGGTAGTGGCTTAGTCCCTGGAAGCTCTGGTTGCTTGGCATTGTTGTACATATGGGGTCTTGAGCCCCTTCAAGCTCTTCCAGTTCTTTCTCTGATTCCTTCAACCGGGGTCCTATTCTCAGTTCAGTGGTTTGCTGCTGGCATTCGCCTCTGTATTTGCTGTATTCTGGCTGTGTCTTTCAGGAGCCATCTACATCCGGCTCCTGTCGGTCTGCACTTCTTTGCTTCATCCATCTTGTCTAATTGGGTGGCTGTATATGTATGGGCCACATGTGGGGCAGGCTCTGAATGGGTGTTCCTTCTGCCTCTGTTTTAATCTTTGCCTCTCTCTTCCCTGCCAAGGGTATTCTTGTTCCCCTTTTAAAGAAGGAGTGAAGCATTCACATTTTGATCATCCGTCTTGAGTGTCATTTGTTCTAGGCATCTAGGGTAATTCAAGCATTTGGGCTAATAGCCACTTATCAATGAGTGCATGCCATGTAGTCATCTACACACTTTCCATAGAAGTATTTGCAAAGTCAAGAGAGATAAAGGTCAAATATTACTCCATACCATAGGATGGTTAGTGTAGCACTATAGCAAAATATCAGTCCATATGCTCAAGGAAGATTTGATCTCCAGTGCCATTCCAAGAATATAAGGCTAATTTCTTATCTGCTAGTAATATGTACAAGTTACCCCCATTAGTTCTCATAAATATGACTGTACAAACATGAGCCAAACGTGATAACACTGACGGACATATCCAACTAGATAAAGAGTTCAATCGGTCTCAGCCCAGCACAAAGTATAAGTAACTGAGTAAAGTTGGGAGGAGAGGCGGCTTTCCCAAGGGAAGAGCTAACCAATTGGTTGTCCAGTGCCAAGCAGTCAGCCATGAAAACATACATATAAGTAACAGTATATGTGTTCAACAGGTCATACTTAGATATATATGTATATATGTATATGCATAAAATAATAATTATGGAAATAAGGGCCATGAGTTTAAACGTTTAAAGGAGCATTGGGAAAATATATGTGAGGTTTGGAAGTAGGATATGGAAGTGAGAAATGATGCGCACACACATACACACACACACAC
This sequence comes from Rattus rattus, assembly GCF_011064425.1. NCBI lineage: Eukaryota > Metazoa > Chordata > Mammalia > Rodentia > Muridae > Rattus > Rattus rattus. Next base: position 13,693,914 of record NC_046161.1, on the reverse strand, counting down.
ACACACACACAGGCACACGATTACACACACACATATACAAACATATACACACACGTGTACGTGTGTGTTTAAGTATATATCCACTAGGGGGTTGGGAATTTAGCTCAGTGGTAGAGCGCTTGCCTAGCAAGCACAAGGCCCTGTATTCGGTCCCCAGCTCTGAAAAAAAAAAAAGTATATATCCACTAAATAGATAGACCCATCATAAAAATACAGCAGTAATGAGAAGTAAGGAGCAATTTTTTAAACTCTAATACTTTTGAGGGAATAAAGAAGCAATGAATATTATAGTTAACTTGTAGATTTAAGTAAGGGTAGGAATAGAAAGATAATAGATATAGAAAACTAGAGACTATTATTGAAGTATCAATGAAAAAATAGAGGAGGCAAGATAATTAGAAAGGAAAAAATTCAAGGTAGAGAAGTAATTACAGTTAATGGTGGAATGTAAGGAGAAAAAAACAAAACACAGCAATTCAACCACACATCCTAACACAGTTCTGGGGTACTTACTTTGTCGTCCAGTATTGATTTTATCCTTTGGCTATTCCAACATACAACTGAAAAGAGTGTGTTCTTCAGGACTTGGGTGACTTTTCAGGTTTTAGAAATCGCTATATTCCCAGGAAGCTGTGGAAGGCTGTAGCCATCCATTAGGGTTCTTTACCTTGTCCTGAGCTTTCAAGATGGCCCTGGTGACTTGCAGAGAAATCCCTGCGTTTGTGAGAGCATGACAGCTGGCTTTAATGGCATGAGAAAAAGTTCTTCATATTGCTGGTTCTGCAAGCAGGAGAGCTGGCAGTCAGAACAATACAACCACCATCCAGGCCCACATCCAAGGCTTTGAGTTGGACAACCCTAACATCCACCCCATCTAGTTCATAGATGTACTACATGAAGGGGCCAGTCCTGCAGAAAAGAAGCTGCAGAATCTCCAGGACATAAGGCAATAACAGGATAGCAGGGAGGAGTCACCATGATGTGATAGTGTAGCAGAAACCAGAAGCCTTGAACCACACCTAAATCATCGTTATGAATATTCGCAAGTAAATTTAATTGGCAAAAGACTATTATTGTGTAGCACAACATAGCTTCCACAGCAAGATCTTTTTTTAAATTTTCTTTCTTTGTTTTGTTTTCTTTTGGGGTGAGGTTGCAAGGACAGAGGGCAGATATGGAGGGAATGGGGAGATGCATGGGATTGTGGTGCATATAAAATTCAGGAAGAATCAATAGGAAGTTTAAAAAATTGATGATGGCCCAGACTTCCTGGCCACTCTGTCAATTATTTCTTTATCTATCTTCAGGATTCTCTTAACACAGACTTAAAAAGTCTTGTGGCAAATGCTTTCAGAGTGAATGTGACAGTGTTATCTCTTGATTTGGACTAATTAAGATTGAATAGGGTTTTTTTTATGTTCTAAATGCTTGCTAGATAAGTGAGAAAGTCACAACCTTACATTTATTTCAGTGTTAATCAGAAGTGGAAGTTATTTCTATAAATATTGTTGATAACTTCTTTAAATCTAATCCTGGCACAAACTGGAATCACCTGAAAAGGGAGTTAAATTGAGGTATTTAATTTCCTTAATTAGTGTGGGAAGATTCCCACAAAATTTGGGCAGCAATTTCTGGTGGCAAACCATATATATGAAAGGTTATGGGACAAGGAAGATTATTTATCTGTTGCTCTTTGGTCTTTACTTATAGGCTAAACCCTTATCCTGTCGCTACTGCTGATAGTGGTGAGGATGATAATGATGGTGATGGTACTGGTGGGGATAATGTTAATGATGGTCCTTTTGCTGAAGTCAGAACCAGCCTATTTTGGTTTCAGTCATTGACTGAGGACTAGTGAATCTTTCAGGTTTGGGCAACTGATTTGGATTTCTGAGGCGACCAATTACCAGTTGTAGGTGTTCAACCTTTTCAGTGTGAGAGAGCCATTGTGCTAATACTTCATATAGTGAGGTATCTAGGCTCTAGGACCAAGTAACTAACTGTTGGGATCTCAACTTTCAGGTCTGATACATCTGCTATTGCTGTTTCAATGTAAGCTGATCTCTCTCTCTCTCTCTCTCTCTCTCTCTCTCTCTCTCTCTCTCTCTCTGTCTCTGTGGTGTGTTTTGTTGTTCGTTCTGTTTCTTGTAGAACCCTAACACAAATATTAATTTTCCAATTTTTCTCTAAAGCATGTTTTCTATGAAATCATTTATCTTCAACAGTGGGCACAGACAATTAATCACTATTAAACCTCTGTCACAATATTTGGAAATACAATCTAATGACTTATTCATATTTGTCACTTTTATTTAATCAAATGATCTTCCAGGTTAGACACAGTGCTTATTCATCTTTAAAATTACAATCTACCACTGTGTGAATGACTGTTTTATGTTTGATATTTTGTTTAGTATACTGGTATTTAGAAAACTGGGAGCATCCTGGGAAACTGCTCTGTTGAAAATCAGGTTCAGAGAAACTGCTACACCTACTGTGTTTGCTTTTCTTTTCCTATGACAGAAGTACTTAATTTAAAATAATGTTGAACACTAGGGAACATATGTTGATGAGATCTAGTTTTTTTTACTATCCTAATATTTAAAAGGGATGATTATGCACTTTCTAAACACACAGTACAAGATCTTTTGGCTAAACAACTAACCTCTAACTCTGTGTTAGAGAGCATAAAACTTTGTTTGGCTAATGTTTTCTGAGAGCATAGCACAGTGTACAATATTAAAGAAATTTGATGATATAGGAGTGACATTTCTCCCTTTCACACTTCTTCCATGCATTATTTTTTTCTTACTTACAAAATCTCAAAGTTTCTTTTTTTCTTCTAACCAGTGAGGTGATGAAAAGAGGCTATTCAGGGTCACCTTTTCCAGGTTTGCTCTTGAGAGTACAGATTTGTTTCAATCATGGTTACTTCAGTAACAATAAAAGAGGGAGCTTATTGCCTGAGTCCTTGATGCAAGTGGGCTTCCTAGTAGCAAGCATATATGGTCAGAGGTTTCTTTCCTGTCATATGTTAGAATGACTGAGCCACCTACACATGGGACAGATTCACCAAGAACACTCAGTTCAATCTTTCTCAACTCTGTTTCTGCCAGTCCACCCAGTTAATGAGAACTATTCTTAACTTTACTGTAGGAAATCAACATCTGATCTATCCCTTTGAATTACAATATAGTATTTTGTTATGACTAATTAGAAATATGACATTACTTTTAAAGAAATCTAGTTAACAGATAAAGCTATAATCTTGAATCAGTGAAATATACAAATATTCAATGATTTTTAAAGTGCATAAGTAATTTTCTAGTCAGATTCTCACTGATGCCCATATTACTTCTATAACTAAATATCTGGAAAGAAACAAGGTAATGAGGGAAGTATTTAGATTGGCCTTCGGCTTTTTTTTAAATTGGATTTTTTAATCTATATTTCAAATGTTATCCCCTTTCCCAGATTCCCATCCATAACCCGTCTATCACATTCCCCTCCCTCCTGCTCCTATGAGGGTGTTTCCCCACCAACCCACTCACCCCTTGCCACCTCCCTGCCCTATTACCCTACACTGGGGCATTGAGCCTTGGAAGGACCAAGAGCTGCTTCTTCAATTGGTGCTCAACAAGGCCATCTTCTGCTACATATGCAGCTGGAGCCAGGGGTCTGTGCATGTGTATTCTTTGGATGGTAGTTTAGTCACTGGGAGCTTTCATAGGTTGGTATTGTTGTTCTTATGGGGTTGCAAGTCCCTTCACCTCCTTCAATACTTTCTCTAATTCCTTCATAGGGGACCCCATTCTCAGTTCAATGGTTGGCAGTGAGCAGCTCTCTCTATATTTGTCATGCTCTGTCTGAGCCTTTCAGGAGACAGCTATATCAGATTCCTGTCAGCTTGTAATTCTTGGCATCAGCAGTATTGTCTGGGTACGGTGGCTGTATATTGACTGGATCCCAAAAAAGTGCAGTCCTTTGATGGCCTTTCTTTCAGTCTCTGCTCCAAACATGGTCTCCTTATTTCCTCCTGTGAATATATTTGTTCCCCCTTCTAAGAATGACTGGAGCATGCACACTTTGGTCTTCCTTCTTCTTGACCTTCATGTGGTCTGTGGGTAATATCTTGGGTAATCTGAGCTTTTGAGCTAATATCCAATTGTCAGTGAGTGCATACCATGTGTATTTTACTGTGTTTGTGTTACCTCACTCAGGGTGACATTTACTAGGTCTATCCATTTGTCTATGAATTTCCTGAAGTCACTGTTTTTAATAGCTGAGTAGTACTCCATTGTAAATGTGCCATATATTCTGTATCCCTTCCTCTATTGAGGGATATCTTGGTTCTTTCCAGCTTCTGGCTATTATAAACAAGGCTGCTGTGAATATAATGAGCATGTGTCTTTGTTATATGTTGGAGCATCTTTTCGGTAAATATCCAAGGGTCTTCAGGTAGTAGTATGTCCAATTTTCTGATGACCCTCCAGATTGATTTCCAGAGTGGTTTTACCAGCTTTCAATCCCACCAACAATGGAATAGTGTTCTTATATCTCCACATCCAGACCAGCATCTGCTGCCACCTGAGTTTTTCATGTTAGCTATTCTGAGTGGTAGGAGGTGGAATCTCAGGGTTGTTTTGATTTGCATTTCCCTGATGACTAAAGATGTTGAACATTTCTTTAGGTGCTTCTTAGCCATTCGCTATTCCTCAGCCGAGAATTCTTTGTTTAGCTCTGTATCCCATTTTTAATAGGGTTATTTGATTCTCTTCCGTCTAACTTCTTGAGTTCTTTGTATATTTGGGAATTAGCCCTCGATCAGATGTAAGATTGGTAAAGATCCTTTCCCACTCTGTTTATTGTCATTTTGTCCTAATGACATTGGTCCTAATTCTTGGTCTTAGAGCATAAGTCACCGGGAAATTTTCCCTAGTGTCAATGTGTTTCAGACTTTCCCCCTACTTTTTTCTACTGGTTTGAGTGTACCTGGTTTTATGTAAAGTTCCTTGGCCCACTTTGAATTGAGCTCTCTACAAGGTGGTAAGGAGGAATTGATTTGAACTATTCTATACACTGACTGCCAGTTGAACCAGCACCATTTGCTGAAAATGGTATCTTTTTTGCCCAAGATAGCTACTTTGAAAAGACAAAATGACCATACGTGTGTGGGTTCATTCCCAGGTCTTCAATTCTATTCCATTGATCTACCTGCCTGTCTCTGTACCAACACCATACAGTTGTTGGGTTTTTTTTGTTTGTTTGTTTGTTTTGTTTTGTTTTGTTTTTGTTTGTTTTGAGGTCAGTGATGGTGAGTCCCACAGAATATCTTTTATTGTTGAGAAGAGTTTTCACTATTCTGGTTTTTTGTTATTCCAAATGAATTTGCAAATTACTCTTTCTAACTCTACGAAAAATTGAATTGGAATTTTGATGGGGATTGCTTTGAATTTGTGGATTGCTTTTGACAAGATGACCATTTTTACAATATTAATCCTGTCAATCAATGAGCATGGGAGACCTTCCCATCTTCTAAGAACTTCTTCAATTTCCTTCTTCATAAACTTGACGTTCTTTTCATACAGATCTTTCACTTGCTTGGTGAGAGTCACTCCAAGAAATACCAAAGGTACTTTATATTATTTTTGACTATTTTGAAGAGTGCCATTTCCCTATTTTTTCTCAGTCTGATTACTCTTTGAGAAGAAGAAAGCTACTGATTTGATTGATTTAATTTTATATCCAGCCATTTTGCTGAAGTTTTTTATCAGGTTTAGGAGTTCTCTGGTGGAATTTTTGGGATCACTTAATTATACTATCATATCATCTACAAATAGTGATATTTTGACTTTTTCCTTTCCAATTTCTGTCCCTTTGACCTCCTTTTGTTGTCTGATTGCTCTAGCTAGAACTTGAGTACTGTATTGAATAGGAAGGGAGAGAATTGGCAGCCTTGTTTAGTCCCTGATTTTAGTGGGATTGCTTCAAATATCTTTTCATTTAGTTTAATGCTGGCGAATGGTTTGCTGTATATTACTTTTACTATGTTTAGATTTGGGGCTTGAATTCCTGCATTTTGCAAGACTTTTTAACATGAAGCGATATTAAATTTTGCAAATGCTTCTCTGCATCTAACGAGATGATCGTGTGATTTTCTTTTCTTTGAGTTTGTTTATATAGTGAATCATGTTGGTGGATTTCTGAATATTGAATTATCCCTGCATCCTTGGGATGAAGCCTACTTGATTATCATGGAAGATTGTTTAGATGTGTTCTTCAATTCAGTTTGCAAGAATTTTATTGAGTAATTTTTCATCAATATTCATAACAGAATTGGTCTGGTTTTCTTTCTTTGTTGGGTCTTTGTGTAGATTAGTTATAAGTGTAATTTTGGCTTCATAGAACTAATTGGGTCGTGTACCTTCTGTTTCTGTTTTGTGGAATAATTTGGAGAGTAATAGTATTAGGTCTTCTATGAAGTTCGGATAGAATTCTGTAGTAAACCCATCTGTTCTTATACATTTTTTGGTTGGTAGTCTTTTAATGTTTGCTTCTATTTCTTTAGGAGTTATAGGACAGTTTATATGGATTATCAGAATTTAACTTTGTACCTGGGATCTGTCTAGAAAATTGTCCATTTCGTCCAGATTCTCCTGTTTTATGAGTATTGGCTTTTGTAGTAGAATCTGATGATTTTTTGAATATCCTTGGATTCTGTCATTATGTTTCCCTTTTCATTTCTGATTTTTTTAATTTGGATACTCTCCCTGTGCCCTCTGGTTCAACTGGCTAGGGGTTTATCTCTCTTGTTGATTTTCTCAATAACCAGCTCCTGATTTTGTTGATTCTTTCTATAGTTCTTTTTGTTTCTTCATACCATGAGTTTGATTATTTCCTGCCTTCTACTACTATTGGGTGCATTTGCTTCTTTTTGTTCTGGAGCTTTTTGGTGTGCTGTCAAGTGGATGTTTATGCCCTCTTCAATATCTTTTTGAAGGCACTCAGAGCTATGAGTTTTCCTTTTTACCACTGCTTTCATTGTGTCCCATAAGTTCAGGTATGTTGTACTTTCATTAAATTTTCATTAAATTCTAAAAAAATCTTTAATTTCTTTATTTCTTCTTTGATCAAGTTATCATTGAGTAGACCATTGTTCAACTTCCATGCATATCCAGGCTTTCTCATATTTTTGCTGTTATTAAAGAACAGTCTAAATCCGCAGTGATCTGATAGGATGCATCAGATTATTTCAATCTTCTTATATTTGTTCAGGCCTTTTTTGTGACCAATTATATGTGCAATTTTGGAGAAGGTACCATTAGGTGCTGAGAAGAAATTATATTCTTTTGTTTCAGGATGAAATGTTCTATAGATGTCTGTTAAATCCATTTGGTTCAGAACCTTTGTTATTATTATTATTTTTTGGCTCTGTTTAATTTCTGCTTCCATGTTCTGTTGGTTGATGAGAATGGAATGTTGAAGTCCCCCACTATTATTGTGCGAGTACAGTGTTTTCTTTGAGCTTTAGTAAGGTTTCTTTTATTAATGTAGGTCCCATTGCATTTGGAACATAAATATTCAGAATTGAGTGTCATCTTGGAGTATTTTTCCTTTGAAGAATATAAAGTGTCCTTCCTTATCTTTTTTGATAACTTATGGTTGAAAATCTATTTTATTCAATATTAGAATGGCTACTCCATCTTGTTTCCTGAGATCATTTTCTTTTTTTTTTTTTTTTTTTTTTTTTTTTTTATTAACTTGAATATTTCTTATATACATTTCGAGTGTTATTCCTTTTCCCGGTTTCCGGGCAAACATCCCCCTAATCCCTCCCCTTCCCCTTCTTTATGGGTGTTCCCCTCCCTACCCTCCCCCCATTGCTGCCCTCTCCCCAACAATCAGGTTCACTGGGGGTTCAGTCTTAGCAGGACCAAGGACTTCCCCTTCCACTGGTGATCTTACTAGGATCACCTATGAGGTCATAGTCCAGGGTCAGTCCATGTATAGTCTTTAGGTAGTAGCTTAGTCCCTGGAAGCTCTAGTTGCTTGGCATTGTTGTTCATAAGGGGTCTCGAGCCCCTTCAAGCTCTTCCAGTTCTTTCTCTGATTCCTTCAATGGGGGTCCTATTCTCAGTTCAGTGGTTTGCTGCTGGCATTCGCCTCTGAGACCATTTTCTTGAAAAATTGTTTTCCAGCCTCTTCCTGTGAGGTAGTGGCTGTCTTTGTCACTGAGGTGTGTTTCCTGTATGCAGCAAAATACTGAGTCCTCTATACATATCCAGTCTCTTAGTCTATGTCTTTTTATTGAGGAATTGAGTCCATTGATATTAAGAGATATTAAAGAAGAGTGGTTTTTGTTTCCTGTTATATTTGTTGTTTGAGGTGGAATATCTCTCTCTCTCTCTCTCTCTCTCTCTCTCTCTCTCTCTCTCTCTCTCTTGTTTGTTTCATTGCAAGGAGATTACTTTCTTGCTTTCCCTAGGGTATAGTTTTCCTCTTTGTGTTGGGGTTTTCCATCTATTATCCTTTGTAGGGTTTGATTTGTAGAAAGATATTGTATAAATTTGGTTTTGTCATGGACTATCTTGGTTTCTCAATCTATGTTAATTGAGAGTTTTCCTGGATATGCTAACCTAGACTGTCATTTGTGTTTTCCTAGGTTCTGTATGACATCTGCCCAGGATCTTCTAGCTTTCATGGTCTCTATTGAGAAGTCTAGTGTCATTCTGGTAGGTTTGCTTTTATATATTACTTGACCTTTTCCCCTTACTGCTTTTAATATTCTTTCTTTGTTTGTTTAGTGCATTTGGTGTTTTGACTATTATGTGACACGACTAATTTCTTTTCTGGTCCAATCTCTTTGGAGTTCTGTAGACTTTTTCTATGTTTACGAGCTTTCTTTCTTTAGGTTAGGGAAGTTTTATTCTATAGTTTTGGCTGTATTTACTGGCCCTTTAATTTGAGAGTCTTCACTCTCTTCTCTACCTATTATTCTTAGGTTTGATCTTCTCATTGTGTTCTGGATTTCTTTGATGTTTTGCATTAGTAGATTTTGTGTCTTTCATTTTCTTCTGATTGTCAGTTCCACTTTTAAAGGGAGATAGTCCACAATGGCTGACCAGGCAGCAGCAATATTAAAACAGCTAGGCATACTGTGACCATATCAAGACCTTAATTTCAAAGTAGAATAATTACCTTTAAAACATGATGACATTATGATCCTCAGACAAATGACCTAGAGTCCTAAGAGTAGGCTTGAGATAGGTTTCCTACATATATTGGGTTTGCCCAAATACATTGGAAATACTTGTAAATGGAAGAGAAAAGTTAAAGTGTGTGTGAGTGTGAGTGTGTGTGTGTGTGTGTGTGTGTAGGTGCAGGTACAAGAGTGTGCTCATTTATTTGGAAGATAGCGAACAACCTCAAATGCTATTATTTAGGGACGTCCTAGAATTTACCGAGTAGGCTAGGCTGGCAGGTTAGGGATATCTACCACTTTCTCTCATTCCAGCACTGAAATTATAATGCTCAGATGAAGATAGAATTCAGACTCTTATATTTTCAAGATGCACATTTTTTTAAATCAAGTTAGCTATTTCCCTCCAGAGCTAATACTTATTGTAGTGCTATGTGTGACTAATGGCTGAAACATTTGGCAGTAAAAACATGAATTCTTAGCATTACCCTATAGAAAGCTGCTGAACACCAAGTGGAGTTTATGCCTGGCATAAATTTTATGTCCAGATGCTGAAATAAAACACTATATATTAGCTGGATTGAAACTGAGATATTTACTTTTTCATAGTTCTGGAGTCTAGGAGTTTTAGCATCAGAACAGTTTCACAAGGTCTTCATAGAGTAAGAGAGATGGAAGGAATGGAAAAGGAAGAGAGAGGAGAAAGAATGGGAAAGACATAGACAGACAGACACATAAAGCAAGAGGGGGTAGAGGGAGGGAGGCTGGGAGATATATATATATATATATATATATATATATATATATATATATATATATGTGAGTTTTCATTTTATAGAAGCATGTCACTTCTTTAGAGCAGGGCTTCATTTTCATGACCTAATAAATAACTTTGTTGACTTCAAAATAATTACATTAGTAGTTTCAATTTTAACCTATGAATCTAGAGCTAGGATACACTACAGTATCTAGCTTCTACTTAAAATAACCTATATCTCTTACACTAGCCTTTACTCTTCTTGAAATTTCAACTTTCTATTTAATTTTTGAGGGAAGATTCTTAGCTTTATTGCAACCTAATATATCATGTTTGGTTGGTATCCCTGGGGGGCCTACTCTTTTGTGAAGCGAAATGGAGTAGGAGCAGACCTAGAGGGAGAGGGAAGGAGAAGGTGGGACTGGAAGAACAGAAAGGAGGGGATTCAATATATAAGAGAACACAAAAACAGAAAAGAGGAAAAGAAGGCTCATTTCTTATCACACTTTACAAATCTCTTTATGGTAATGTCAGATTCTTAAGGTTATCACTTATAGCTTTTGAGTAAATGCATCTACAGGCATAGATAATTAGAATTTTAATTAAAATTCTTGAAACATTTTATGGAAAAATTACATTCCATCACAAACAATCCATGTCCATTTGTTGGTCATCAATTTAAAAGATTTTCCACTTTGTACTTTTTTTCTCTGCTTATTCTCAGTTTTTTATTAGCTGTGATTTTTTGTGGAAACACAATGAGGCAATACCATTGCTTTATTTTAAGTGAGTTCTTTGAGACTCAAATAAAAACAATACCCATTCTTTCTTCAGATACTAGAATGAATTCCTCAGTTTCCTCTTTATTTCATTGAAATTTATACCACTAATTTTTCTCTTTCTTTTTCTATTATTTTAGGTCTAAATCATCTTCAAATTAAGAGATTTTTAAGAAGAAAGCAAGTAATCATAGTAGGACAAAAAGCAATTCAGCATGGAGGTAAACACTTGAAGCACATAGTATAGATTTTTGGGCATAGTCAGTATTCAATAAATGTCAGGTTTCTTCTTTACCATTTCCTGACATAGACAGTATCTTGTAGTGTGTTTTACTGTAAAAGGCATATTTGTGTGTGTTTCTGTGTGTTACATCCCATTATCTAAATCCCCTGTATTAGAAACCATTTGTTCAATAACTATCAGCCTCTGGTGTAAGTAAAGCCGCCAGAAATGACAATGAGAAAGTTCTTCAGGTACGCCAGAAATTTTAGTACTATATGCATTGAACTCTGACTATGAACAGAGCATAAAATGTAGACTTTGCCACCAGACAGATAAGGATGAATGGTATTTGAGACTAAACAAGGCATACTGGAGTGAGGAAGATACTTGTCTAAACCAGAAAAAAGCTCCATACTCAAGGGAGTGATGCACAGATTAGCAGCAGACCTCAGCAAGTTTTCTGGTGATATTTTCTTCCTAGCATCAGTTGTGTGGCTTTACAAACTAAGAAGAAATCTCTTAGTCACATTCAGGGATGTTAAATTTGAGAAAGTTTGGGGAGAAACACATTAAGAATAACTTTTACTTTTTTCTAGAAAACTTTCTAGAAATTAGGAATTGTGCGCACCAGCAAGGAATTACTGAGGCATATTTTCCTTCCACAATGGATTAGAGTTGGGGACATAAATCCAGACACTAGTCATTATCATCCTGTTATTCAAGACTTCTTTAAAAAATTTAAGAATCAGTCAGAGTTTACTACTACACAAATTTCCTATGAATTCTGGTGCTAATAAGAATATGTCTCCTGGAAACATTTGAATGAAGGATGAGATTAGGATCAGACTCAAGATTGCTAACACAAAGATGCACAGTATCTTAGGGCAGTGGTCCCCAAATTTAAACCATGCCAGAATTACCACAGACCTTGTTAAAGTAAAAATATCTCAGGCTCATATCATCACAGAATGTAATATCAGTAGGACTGGGGAATGACCTGAGAATCTGCATGTCTAAGAAATTCTTAAGCAGTAATAGTAGGCTTACCAAATAAAAGTTTGGTTAACAGCAAACAATTTTTGTTAAAGTGTACTCATTGAGGTTTATGACAAGTTTAAACCTAGTTATGATTGGATTTAAATCAATCATATCTCTTGTTTTATCTAATGTCTAATTATCCCTTCACCTCTTATCTCAGATCACACTATTGAAAATGCAGGTATTTTTAAAGCAATACATAAGCATGCATGCTAACAGGCACTACACACACACACACACACACACACACACACACACACACACACAGAAAGGGAATTTAAAACTAGAAATTTTGATTGAGACATTACTTACATAGAACTGCATTTTTTACAGTGCAAGACTAGCAACTAGAGGTGAGAGACCCATAGTACCATAGATAAGATGAAATACAAAGGAAATTCATGAGATACAGTTTTAACATTTTTAATGTGTGATAGATATTTTAATTTATTTAGCTTTTTAAAAAGAAATATTTTATAGTTTAATTTAAATTTTTATTTAGAAATGTATGTGCATGTGCTCTGGGGGCCTCGTGCCAGGGAAGCCAGCCTCACATCCATATAACATGAGATACAGGTTTATGCTATTTACTGCTATGTACTTTATAGACATGTAGAATTGACAACAGGACTGAATGCTGAAAATCAAAGTTTTGTTGGAGAAAGTGCCTAATGAGTCACTGCCCCAAGAACAGAGAAGGAGTGTTCTACTCCCAAACTCAAGGTAGGATAAGAAGAGTTTTATGAAAAGGAGACCCACAGAGCATAATAGGGTGGAGTTTTAAATTGAACTGACCTGGTCAGATGGAGCAGTAGAACTTTATAAAAGTTTGAGAGCATAATGCATAGATTTTATAGAAACCATAGTCAGAAGTATGAATGACTTAAAGACTTTCTTTGAAGTTACCTTAGTAATATAGGGTATATAGTAGTTAACTGCTTGGTAGTATGATAAATGACAAGCTCATTTCTAAGGCTTCCCTTCCCACTGTTTATCAGAGCACAGAAAATGCCAGGATCTTCTTTAGACACAATATAGTCAAAGCATTTGATGTAGTTTACAGACTATGAATATAGACTCACCTAAAAGGATCTCCTAGATTTCTGAATGCATAAGCTAAGGAGAACTTTAGATGCCTTGCTATGTAGAGAGGAAGGACAAGCTGGGAATAATAATTAAAAAACAAAACAAAACAAACAAACAAACAAAAAACAAACATTTGGTTCCTCTCCTATCTTCCAACTTGAAAGAACTAAAGAATCACTGTTAGCAAGATGACATGGTGTTATGTGTGTGTGTGTGTGTGTGTGTGTGTGTGTGTGTGTGTGTGTGTGTGTGTGTGTGTGTGTTTTTGGCCAGAGAGGATATTCAGAAGTACCTGTTGGGCAAGGAGAAAAACATATCAGATTTCCCTTCCTTGACTCTGAAGAACCAAAATGGGAGAAAAACAATATGTGCTGGTATAGGAAATACTGAAATAGATGAGGGTAATTTTGCTGTTGAGACTACAGATTACAGACCATGATACTTGAGAGCTGCTTTTCCAAAACTTACTGTGAGTAAAGATGATTTTTTTGTGGCTAAGTATTGACTGTTTCACCGAGTTAAGTCATCAGACCCTCAAAGGATTCTTTTAAGTCTCTTGTATATCAAGAGTGAGATATTATAAGATGAAGAGTCCTTATATGTCATGTAAGAGAATCATCGCTAATATACTCTGTAAGAAGAAATACTGTCTAAAATAACTCTTTGTCCTAATAAATCACCATGAGCTCAGGACATTATTGCTGCAAGCTTGGATATCAACTCTGATTATACTAAAATCTTCAAAGTAAAAGTGATCTGATGGTAATTTATTCCATGATGAATATTGCTTTCAGTTCATCATGTTTATGGCATATTCACCCAAGGGCACACACCTAATATTCTAAGTGTCTTCTATATGACTCTAAGCTTCAGCACTCAAGGTTTCCCTATCTTCTAGGAGTACCACTATGTGGACGCAGATTTTACCTGGGCCTTTATGACTAATTACTTTGTAAGTGGTATAGCTTTTCAGTGGGTTCAAATTTAGGCAATGTGCAAGCTTGCTATCTTTATGTTTATTTTCTATGATTCATTGCAAAATTTTTCTCTAAGCCAAAAGAATACTGCCTTATCTATAGATTGTTTCTACCCTCTAAATTTCATAGATCCAACTGAAGTTTCCACTGTAGGGCAAACTGTTGAAAATACAGATCAAAGTGCTAAACTTTCCTAATTTATTTAGTCAAAATCAAAGTCTTGACACACTAATGTATTAACAACTAAGTTAAATCTCTATATTAGTGCCCGGGGTAATCAGGTAAGTTTAAATGAGTGTTCCTAGATAGCAAGCAGCATTTTGCATAGGCTAGAATCTATCTGGAATAAAACCTTTTTCTTCTCTGAAAATGGGATTCATTGAGAAGTATAATATTGCCAAATGTAATGTTACTTACTGGCCACCAAACTCAATGACACGAACACTGGCAACTACATGAACTGCTTATGAGCTTCCTCACAAGTAGAGTTTTATAATTTCAATAGGACACAGGATAGAGAGATGTGGAAAATTGACAAAACCTAATTTTTAAAGAGGAAAGGTAGAGATGAGATGTAAAGCAGTGCTATCCCAAGACCCTGGCACACACCAGATGTTGGATTAATCTCTAGAGAGTAAATGACAGGCAGAAAGACAGAGAGACAGCTCATTAAGGAAAAAAGAAGAAGAAGAAGAAGAAGGAAGGAAGGAGGAGAAGAAGAAGAAGAAGAAGAAGAAGAAGAAGAAGAAGAAGAAGAAGAAGAAGAAGAAGAAGAAGAAGAAGAAGAAGAAGAAGAAGAAGAAGAAGAAGAAGAAGAAGAAGAAGAAGCCTTTTTGATTGAGACGTCAAAGAGGTAGCTAAATGATAAGAACACTTGTTTCTTTTTCGGAGGATCCAGGTTCAGGATCCTGTGACTCTAGCTCCAGGGTATTAAACCTCTTCTAACTTGCATGGCACGTGCACACATATGGTTCACATGCGTACACTCAGGCAGTTAGGCACACTTCTCCACATAAAATAAGTACTATATTTTTTAGAAGTAATTATTTTAAACTATTTCAAAACAAAAAATAAAAATTTGGCATTGTCAAAGGAGAGAATAGAATAGTGGTTTTCCGAGTCTGGAAGGCAGTGGGAGAGGAGCTTAAAGGGGAGTTGGGGAGTGAATGATGAGGAAGGGGTGCTGCTAGGTAATAAAAGTAACGTCTTTTGTCCTATTCCAAAGTCTGATAACTACTGTTGGCAATAACAAATTGAATGTTTCAAAATAGCTAGAAAGGAAGATTTTAAAAATTTCAACACAAAGAAATTGTGTGTCCAGTAGATAAAAATAACTTTTCCACAATGCAGTCACCACACATTGAAAACTACATGAGTCGATTTTTGGAACTCTTTACATACTTTAAAAAATAAGAACAGATTAGAAAGGAGGTTTTGAAATTTTAATTCCTTGAAAAAGATTGAAATGATTCCTGCAAAATTCAACGAGCAACCCATGAAACATGAAATTACAGATTCAAATTCACGATGGCTCAATTTTGAGAAAAGACAAAACTCTCAGTGTTCTTGTGTTGTTTCCTGTGATACTTCATACTCTGAAATGGTAATGAAGTATCATAGTATGTTGCATTTAAGCCACACTGCCAACTTCAACTAAGGAGATGCCATTTCTTTTTCACTTTAGAATGATTTGTCCTATATATCTTTCAAGGAAGTTTATGAAGATTAAACATTTTATTAAAAACATGCATTCTGAAGAAATGGATAGAACTAGAAAATATCCTGAATGAGATAACCCAGTTACAAAAGAACACACATGTACTCACTGATAACCGGACACTAGATAAAAAGGTTGGAATATACACAATACAACTCATAGAACAGAAGAAGCTCAAGAAGAAGAAAGACCAAAGTGTAGATACTTCGGTCCTACTTAGAAGGTGGCACAAAATAACTATAAGAAGTAGAGGAATGGAGGGACCTTGGAGGCAGAGAGGAGGAGGAAGGAAAAGGGGGGAAGGATCAGGTGTGGGAGAAGCCTGGGAAGAAGTACAGAGGGTCAGGAAATTGAAAGGAGGTGTATAGCAGTGAGGGATGGGGAATGCTTGGTAACCACTAGAAAGTTGCAGATGCCAGGAAAGCAAGAAATTACAAGGACACAAAGGGGGTGACATTCACTGAAATGCCCAACAAAGGGGAGAGATAACCTGTTAAGACCATATCCAGAAGTTAGGCACAGTTCCCTTTTGAGGCATGGGCACCCACCCAAAAAATATTGGAAAAATTAGAATTTATTTTAAATCCAGGATTCAGAAGTTAAACACATTTTCTCAGGAAATATTTCTATGACAAGGCTCTTTTAGTCACACAATCCATTGGTACTCCTTCTCTCTATATATTTTCTTTTATAGATTTACATATATATTACATATATACACACAGATACAGACACACAGACACACACACATATTATAATTATTTTGTCTTAGGAAATAAAAAAATTTGAAGGTGTATATATGAAAGTGTATATATATATATATATATATATATATATATGATATTGGGGAAAAAACAAAGTGACAGAAAAGAAGTATTAGTAACAGATAATTGATGGTTAATTATCATTTCAGTTTTCAATAATGTTTACATAAACAATTATGGAAATTAAAGCACCTGAATCGTAGCTAAAAGATGATCTATGTAAGAGTTATTCATTAGAGAGGTCTGCACTTAGTCTCATTGAAATTCGATTATATTTTAATTCATAATTCACATCGTTTCCACCTTCAAATTTTTTTATTTCCTAAGACAAAAAATTATAATACTTAAAGAAAGAAAGATTCTACTCACATTTTAAAATTCTTCTCAATATACTCCAACATCTCTCTACCTTCTAGGTGGATTTGCTTCTAAAATATATTGGCCCTGGGCAGACAAAGATAATTTCAAAATTGTTGTAATGTCTTGTTTTTTCCACATTTGAGGATAACTCTGAATTTAAAATGCACATGTTGAGGAAAATAGAAGGAATTTAACACTTGCTCTACTAGTGACTAAGACATTTCTTTCTCATCTTCAAATCTTTTGTGAAGATTTCAGTCCAGTCTCATTCTTAGGTTTCAAGAATATCATTTAGTAAAAGTGCTATTAGGTACCTGTGGTCTCCATCTGCACCCTGGAGCTAACCATGTGACACAGCTCTCCATATTAAATCCAGCACACTGGTTTCACTCCTAAGTTAACAAGTAAGTCAACCACTTTTGCTCCAATAACTGTCCAAAGAGGGACCTACCAGGAGATCACAGGACACAGAAACCATCAAGTAGCCAGAAACAGGATCCTTCTTGTTTCCATCAGCACAGAGGAGCTAACACTGCACTCCACACCCAAATCCAGCCCAGAGAGAACTGGTCTCCTAGAAGTCTGACACACCTAAGATTACAGGTTCAAAGGCTCACAGGAGGTCAAGCTCCAGTCAGAGACAGCAATACCAACCAACACCAGAGATAAACAGATGGCAAAAGGCAAGCACAAGAACCAAAGCAACAAAAACAAGGCTATTTGGCTTCATCAGAACCCAGTTCTCCCGCTACAGCATCCTGGATACCCCACCACACAAGAAAAACAAGATTTGGATTTAAAAATCACATCTAATGATAATCATAGAAGACTTTAAGAAGGACATAAAAATTCCCTTAAAAAATACAGAAGAGCAAATAGGTAAATAGGTAGAAACCCTTAAAGAGGAAACACAAAAATCCCTTTAAAAATTACAGGAAAACACAAACAAACAGGTGAAGGAATTGAACAAAACCATACAGAATCTAAAAATTGAAATAGATACAATAAACAAACCACAAAGAGAGACAACCCTAAACATAGGAAACCTAGGAAAGAGATCAGGAGACATAGATACAGGCATCACCAACAGAATACAAGACATAAAAGAAAGAATCTCAGGTGCAGAAGATACCATAAAAACATTGACACAACAGTCAAAGAAAACGAAAAATGCTAAAAACTCCTAATCAAAACATCCAGGAAATACAGGACACAATGAGAAGATCAACCCTAAGGATAATAGATGTAGAAAAGAGTGAAGATTCCCAACTTAAAGGGCTAGTAAATATCTTCAACAAAATTATAGAAGAAAACTTACCTAACCTAAAGAAAGAGATGCCCATACACATATAAGAACCCTACAGAACTACAATATACTGGACCAGAAAAGAAATTCCTGCTGTCACATAATAATCAAAACATCAAATGCACAAAACAAAAAAAGAATATTAAAATATTAAAATATTAAAAAATCAAGTAACATATAATAGCAGACCTATCAGAATTACAACGGACTTCTCATCAGAGACTATGAAAGCTAGAAGATCCTGGGCAGATTTCATATAGACCATAAGAGAATACAAAAGAGAACACAAATGCCATCTGAGGCAACTATATCCAGCAAATCTCTCAATTAATATATTCCCTGACAAAAACAAATTTGCACAGTATCTTTCCAGAAATCCAGCCCTACAAAAGGTAATAGACAGAAAACTCCAATACAAGGTAGGATACTATACTCTAGAAAAAGAAAGAAAGTAATCTTTCAACAAATCCAAACAAAGGTAACCACACAAATATAATTCCACCTGTAGCAACAAAAATAACAGGAAGCAAAAATCACTTTTCTTTTTAACATTAATGGACTCAATTAACCAATAAAAGACATAGATTAACAGGCTGAATATGAAAACAGGGCCCAGCATTTTGCAGCATCCAGGAAACAAACCTCAGTGACAAAAAAGACACTACCTCAAATTAAAAGGTTGGAAAAAAATTTCTAAGCAAATGGTCCCAAGAAATAAGCTGGAGGAGCCAGCCATTCTATTGTTGAATAAAATCAACTTTCAACCAAAAGTTATCAAAAAAGATAAGGAAGGAAACTTCATACTTGACAAAGGAAACATCTATCAAGATGAACGGTCAATTCTGAACATCTATGCTCCAAATGCAATGGCACCCACATTCATAAAAGAAACTTTACTAAAGCTCAAAGCTTACATTGCACCACACACAATAGTGGGAGACTTCATCACTCCACACTCAGCAATGGACAGATCACAGAACAGAAAATAGAGACACAGTGAAACTAACAGAAGCTATGAACCAAATGGACTTAACAGATATCTACAGAACATTTTATCCAATATATACCTTCTTCTCAGCACCTCATGGTATCTTCCCCAAAATTGAACATATAATTGGTCAAAACACAGGCCTCAATAGATACAAGAAAATTGAAGTAATCCCTTGCATCCTCTCAGATCACCAAAGACTAAGACTGGTCTTCAAAAACAACAAAAACAACAGAAAGCCCACATACACATTGAATCTGAACAATGTTCTACTCAATGATGACTTGGTCAAGGAAGAAATCAAGAAAAAATGAAGGACTTTATAGGATTTAGTGAAAATGACAGTACAACATACCCAAACTTTTGTGACACAATGAAAGCAGTGCTAAGAGGAAAAGTAAGAGAGAACAAGGCAGCAAGGAAATGAGGAGGGGGTAAGCAGCCTCTTTAATAGTTTCAGGCATACCTGGCTATTGCCAGGTAACTGTGGGGCAGAGCATACCTGGATGTTGCCAGGTAACTGGGGGTGGAGCTTAGACAGAATGCTAACATTCCCTGTTTTGGTTTAATTAAAAACTAAAAACTAGAAAAAGTTAATGGTAGAGTAGGAATAGAGTCATCGTGATCTCTGTATACTTCCAGCTGGCTTTTGGGTGAAATGTCTCCAGGGAACCTAGAAACGTGGGTGTGGGGATATTTGTGCAGTCTTAGATTTGGGTAATTCCTTGTTGCCCAGGATCTGTAGAACCATCTGAGGATAGGTCAGAAGGAACAGGTCCAATAGGAGCATCCGTGTCTGTGAGAAGGGATCAGAACATCTGGAGATCACCTCTCTGGAGCTGTCCTAGATCTAGTAAGTGCCTGGATTTGACAAGATGCTGAAACACACATATATAATCATTATAGGTAAAGAATAGGATTAAGTGCATTTGGGAGAAAGCTTTTTTTCTTCTTACATGTACATTTGAAACCCAGAGGAAGCCCACCCTCTGAAATAGGTAGTAATTGGGAACTTCCCGCAGATGTACTTATCTGGGTGGAGTCTACTTGGTCCATGAGTGGTAGGTCTGAGTGGATTTCTTGTAAGTTATAAGTTTACAAAAGAGATAACAACATGAGCTAACAACATGAACATTCTTTAAAATAGGTTTTTTTTTTGTGGAGCAGAAGAAGCAAGAAGTTGCGATTACATTTGGATTATATACCGGTGAGTTTAGTAAGAAGAAATATGAAGCATTTAACCAATGAAAACTTGAGTTTACGTAAGGAAGTAACCTATTACATCTGTGAAAGCTTACATCTGAACTTGTTGCTAGAAACTGAGTTTAGATCTCTTTTTTTCAGTTGTCAAGCTATAGATACCTTAGCTGTCAATGTAATCAGAAATATGGGGAAGAGTAAACTATAATCTAGCAGTCATGTATCATTTAAAAAATGATAGAGCCTACTAGCTAGTCAACAGTACTCCACAGTCTTTATGGTCTTCATGGCAACTTTAGTGGAGTCAGCTTGGCTTTCAAGCCCAGAAGACTCAGGGCTTGTTTTCTGTGTAATGGATACATGTGAGAAGTGACTTACCTTCATTTAGATTAACCATTTGACTTTGAGGGTATACAGTTTTGTCCACTGTCTTTCTCAGAGGTTATCATAGCACAGTCCAGACAGTCTCTTGAAACTATGTTCATATCTTCTGAGACTTGTGGAGTAAACTGTTAAAGACTTCAGGACATTTTGTCAGTTATAATATATTAAATATATTAATAATTATCAGACTTCTGACAAGATTGAGGGCTATATAGATTATTCATATCTGAGTTATATAACTAGTTTCTATCAAATTGCATATTTCAGAATGTATATAATAATTTAGAACATGATGATTTAACCCAGGCATGTGGGGCAGAGCATACTCCTGGCAGCCAGAAGCCCCGGACCACTATTTTTGGGTTCAGGCCAAAGCTGATTCCCCCTGCCCCACCCCCTGTACTACCATAGTGAGTGGGGGAGGAATGGGGGGACCAGGAAGGGAATTATACAAAGTAGCATGGTTTTGAGGCTTTAGCAGGCCTAAACAGAACTACAATCAAAGAAGACAGGGCAGATAGGGGCAGACAGGGCCAAAGCTGCCTTACCACCCTACCCCCAACCCCCTCATAGCTGTAAGCTGAGCAAGCAAGCTGGTCCCAGCGCATATGGGAAAGCAAGTCTCACAAACAGAGTCTCGCAGCATCATATGTGTTTATAAAATAAGAAAATAAAGAGACCGGGACAGTTAAGTCAGAAACCAGAGCCTGACCAAACAGGTGTGGGTTATCCCAGCATCCCTGAGGTAAAACAAGTTGGGTAGAGAAATTGGTGTCAGGATCTGTCCAGGTAAAGGCAAATATGTCCTGTGACCAGGCATTTAGAGGTAGATAGAAAAATGCAGCCTTGAGATCTAGGACTGAGAAATGAGAAATCCCTGAGGGGACAGTGGAAAGAAGTCTGTAAGGATTAGCCACAACAGGATGGAAGGGAACCACTGCAGAGCTGATGCACCTGAGGTCTTGAACCAGTCAATAGGTTCCATTAGGCTTCTTAACTGCTAGTATAGGGGTGTTGAAGGGGAAAGAGGTAGGGCAAAGGACCTTTTTCTTAAGAGGTCAGAAATGATAGGCTTAAGTCTCCTGAGACTCTGGAGAAAGAGGGGTATTGAGCTTTGGTTATGTACCTGGTAGGGTTCAGTAATTGAATAATAGGAGAATGATGTTTAGCAACAGAGGGGTTCTGAATTCCCCAGACTTGAGGGCCTACCGGAGAAGTTGGTAAAGGAAGCAACATGTTCATGTTAGTAGGTTGACTGGCTAGAAGAAGGAGCAGAGGGGCTGCTGGTGAGCTTGGATTTAGATGAATGGATGGAACAAAGGAAATAGAGAGTTCCAACTTAGCTAGAAGATCCGTTCCCAGTAAGGGGACTGGGCATGTTGGCACTACCAAGAAGAAATAGGTGAGAGGTACACACCTAAAAATGCAATTAAGTGGCAGGGTCTGGTGAGGAAGGTAAGATTGTCCTTCTACCCCAGCAATAGGAAAACAGGAGGAAGAAGTGGGTAAACAAAACTCTGTATGGACTGAGTAGGTGGCCCCAGTGTCAAAGAGGAAGGCGATGGGCAACCCACATACCATGATGGTTACCTGGGGCTCCCTACTGGTGATGGCAGTGGTCAGGTCAAGGGAGCTTGGGCCTCTTGAGTCATCTATAGCCAAACCTAGGAGATCTGATGATCTGTTGGAAGGTTATCCAGATTGTACCTCTGTCCTGCTCAACATGAGGGCAATCAGTAGCCCTCTGCTCCTCCTAATGGCATCAAGGACATGGTTCCTTTAGCTTGCAGACTTTAGGGCAAGCCCTCTCCCAATAACCTTGCTGACCACATTTGTAGCAGGAGTCTGGTGGGTCTCTTATTATAGAAGACCAAGAGTCCAGGGCAGTAACAGGGGCTTGTCAGACAGTCTTTGCTAGAAGATGGTACTTTTGTCTTCGAGCCTTCTCATCCCTTCCATGGTACATTTTGGAGGCCAGCACCAAAACTTCTACCTGTGAACTTAGGGGCCCACTCCTGCTTTTTAAGTGTCTTTTACATCAAAGTGGCTATGGGAAAAGAAATAGGTCATCAGAATTTGGTTGCCTTCTGGGTTTTCAGGGTCCAGATTAGTGTGTTGTAAAAAAGTCTTTGTAGGGCATCCTAAAATTTGAGATGGGTTTTCCTGTTTTTCCTGGATGACGTCTTAGACTTTTTCAAAATGTACTGCTTTTAAGCACCCAGCAGAGACAAGCCAGGAGTCAGGTTATGAATCTATCTCTGGGTAAAATACCAACTGTGGAATACCACCAGGGGATATTGGTCAGGTACTGCATCAGATCCAATTCAATATGTTCCATCTGTTTGGTGGATCTTGTGTGTATATATTCTTGTCTGCTCCCAAACTCACTGGCATTCCTTAGGAAGTAAATTATTAGTAAGGATCATATGAATATCATGGAAAGTCAAGCTATAAGACTGAGTAATGTACTGAAACTCTTTAATAAAGGCAGAGGAGTTAGAGGTGTAGAACCCAGTCTGCTTTCTACTTGAGAAAGTTCATTTAGCAAGAATGGAACATGTACTCTGACAAGGCCATCTACCCCAACAACTTCCCTGAAAGGAAGGACTAATACTAAGTCAGGTGTCCCTGGTGGTGAAGGATGTGGAGGTTTGGCTGTGGCCTTGGAGCAGGTGACTGGGGGTGGGTGTCAATTCAGGGCAATTGGAGCAACCTGCAGCTGGCACAGGAGTGGAGGGGTGTGGACAGGTCGAGCAAGGAGACTCTGGAGTAGCCTTGTGAGAAAAAGAAACTGAGGTGGCAGCATGGGTTTTCAGACTCATGGAAACAGGTAGGCTTCGACCCAAGGATGCAGGGATGGTTCAATATATGGAAATCCATCAACCTAATCCACTATGTAAACAAACTCAAAGAAAGAAAGCACATGATCATCTCATTTGATGCTGAGGAAGCATTTGACAAAATTCAATATCCCATCATGTTAAAATTATTGGAAAGATCAGGAATTCAAGGCCCATACCTAAATATAGTAAAAGCAATATACAGCAAACCAGTAGCCAACCTTAAACTAAATGGAGAGAAACGTGAAGCAACCCCACTAAAATCAGGGACTAGACAAGGCTGCCCACTCTCTCCCTATTTATTCAGTATAGTACTCGAAGTCCTAGCCAGAGCAATCAAACAACAAAAGGAGATCAAAGGGGTACAAATTGGAAGGGAAGAAGTCAAAATATCACTACTTGCAGATGATATGATAGTATACTTGTGACCGGAAAAATTCCACCAGAGAATTACTAAGCCCGATAATCAACTTCAGCCAAGTGGCTGGGTATAAAATTAACTCAAACCCAACAGTGGCTTCAAAGCAACAAGTCTTGATCCATGCCTGTGGTCTCTAAAACTGTAGACTAAATGAGCTTTTCCTTTTGATAAAATAATTATCTAAGTTATTTTATAATACTGGTAGATAGATAATGAATGCAATAAATAATGAAAACTCATGCAAGGAAACCAAAACCAAAACCATTTTGAACTGGGTTTCCCTTCATATTAGAAAGTCTTTTTGTGAAGGACCTCAACTATCACACAATAGGAAGTTATAATTACACCAATTATATACTGTTGTTGAGTCTTTTGATCCAGCTCAACTCAGAAAATGTCAAGTAACGACATTACTTTTTCTGTAATCATTTTAGGAGAGAATTTGTAATATGTAAATCATCAGCTGTGAATATTCCAGCGTCAATGTCCCTACACCTACCTGAACTCACACTTCTATTCTATTTTCACATGGGCAGCTTCCAGGCATTGCCCCTCAACTTCACCTCTAATGTCATGTCTTACTTCCCGTTGCAGTTTAACTAGAAAAGGCACAAGATTGGTTCCCATGAGTTCCCACTCCGTGCAGAACCGCACGCTCTAGATATTTCTCTGTTACCACTTTCACACACTATCCCCTTGGCTGTTGTTAACATGCCTGAGACTCACATTGTGTTCTGTGGGCCATGCTAGCATGCTTCCTGTCACAGACTCTGTTCACATTCCCAACAACCCAGTGAAATCATTACTCAGCAAACTGGAACCTAACAACCAGATTTATGAATTAAATGCTCAATGTATAATACAACCACACAATTAATATACAACCAATTGATAAGTGTATAAAATGCTCACTTAGATAAGATACAGTTTGTTCATCTAGTCACAGCAAATCCTGAAAATGGGTACATGTCCATCCCTTAAGATTATTTATAGCAGCCTGTATCTATGTAAGGATGCACAACGAGGATCATTTATGTCTACTTCCATGTTGCTTCTCCCACTGTTCTCCCCCTGCTTTGGTCTCTTCTTTTCTCTAAAACTTTTTTCCCATCTGTCCTTCTTTCTCATCCTATGACAGGCCTTATTCTATCCTGTATCTGCCTTCACCTGCATAATGATATCAAGTATGTATCTGCCTATAGTCTTTCTTTCACCAATTTCCTAGCCTTATTCTGGCTTGTGTGATCAATATTGGTCATGGACTTTTGATATCCATACTAAAGACAGCTTATATGGTTATGATGTATAATGTTACGATTTATTTCTATCCCTTATAGTGGGACTAAGAAGAAGCAAAGCGAAAGAGGCAAGTTGGTTCTGACCTAGAGAAAGCTAGGTTGAGATGTGATGGGGAAATGAAGCCAAAATTCAGAGCAGCAGGGGTCCATTACTTACAGATAGGGAGAAGGAATAGGCTCCAGTGTGTTTCAAGAGAATGATGGGAATCTGGGAGTTCAATTAAAGGGTACAGAGTAAAGTAGATAATTAATAGGATTGCCTCTTATGAATGGCTATGGTTACAGAGTTTAGGTTCCATGGGGATTGAACCTTATGAAGGACTTTGTGTGGAACATAAACTTTTCCTGGGAACTGAACCTATGAATGACCATAGATGTAGATCTTAAGGTTTCTCTTGTGACTACACCTTGTGACTGTCTGTGGCTATGTATCTTAGGCTATCCATGGGGGCTACATGAAAACAAAAGCATAAAGGGGTCACTTATCACATAAATCTCAAACTGATATTGATACTTTCAATATTAGTAGCTGTGGAGAGTCTTGGACTTTGAGGTAATGGACCAATAAAAATACAGTAATATCACAAACAATACCATAGGAAGGAAAAATTTTAACTCAGCAAACATGACAGGGCATGTAACTTTTAAACAATGATAAAAGATATCAGTCTCAAACAAATCTGATAGGAAAAGAAGGAGCAAACAGAATTGATATACAAAAATTCTTTGAAGAATTAATGGTACCAAATGCTCAAAATTTGGTAACAAATGTAAAAAAGAAAAAAAAAGTAAGTTCAAAACCCACTTTCAAAGAGCACAACAGGATAAAGTAAAAGAACATTTTTTTCTTAAGTAACCATCCTAAACTGATGTCTGGAGTCTTACCATCTTCTTAATTCTGGTCTCTCTTTTATCTTCAACAGAAAATTTCTTTGAGGAAACCAACACAACCCATTCTGTCCTGGCTTCTGTGTATGGGAGGACACAATGTACAAAGCACTACACATCAGCTTTAGGATAAAAATAGAAGCAAATCAAGTTTTTAAATTACTTTAATCAATTAAAATCTTGTTCATCACCATAGATAGAGCCAGAAAATGAACAAAAGGTACCAGAAGTTGTAGAGTCTGAATAAGAATCCAAGTCGTGTGTTAAAAATCATTCTCTTTTTACTGGAATTAAGAAAGATATTTAGAAGAGTTCCTTTAAGAGTTAGATGACACAATCTTTTTTCTTGAATTGTTACATATTCTCACAACTATACATGTGTGAACACACACACACACACGCACATGCACACACACACACGCACACACACACACACACTCAGCTCAACTGCTGTATGATGCTACTTGTGTGTATGTTTTCAGAGATGACATTTTGTATCAGTTTATACCCAGGCAGATAAAGATAACAGGAATTGGGCAATGGGAGGCTTCTGTGTGAGAGGGTCTGTGAGGAGATGAAAGAGAAAAAGGAAGTTAAATATGACATTTATCATTTGTGGTTATTTCATTGTATATGTATGATACTCTCAATGACTTAATTAAAAAAATTAAGTCTCTTCAGGGTTAGCTGCACCCTACTGTGACGATACCAGGTATCTCAGTTGCATTCTACCTACAACAAGCAGCTTTAGGGACAGCCCCGCTCCAGTTGTTGGTAGACCCACATGAAGACTGAATTACACATTTGACACTTACATGCTATTGGTGTCAGTCCAGCCTATGTATGCTCTTTGGTTGGTGGCTACGTCTCTGAGATCTGCCAAGGGTCCAGGTTAGTTAGTCCTCTGTGGAGTTCCTATTCCATTTGGGGCCATCAATCCTCTCCCCATTCTTTTATAAGAGTACTAATCTCTGTCCAGTGTTTCACTCTAAATATCTGCATCTCTTTCAGTCAACTGCTTGATGGAAGCTCTCACAGGACAGTTATGTTAGGCTTGGTCTCCAAGCATAACAAAGTAGACTTGATTGTGAGTAAATGAGGGTTTATCTGAGGGAGGCTTACCCTCTCAGAAGAGAAGAGGAGGAGGGATGGGGAGAGGGACTCTGTGAGGGAGAAGACTGGGAGGAGTTGCAGCAATTGGGATGTAAATAAATAAATAAATAAATAAATAGCAGAAATAATTAAATGACATAAAACATGCCAAAACAGAATATCCACAACTAACTATGCTTTAGTTCCTATGGCTTCATTTATACCCTTTGTTTAACTTTGTTTGCTTAATTATTTGTTTCCTCACTAGTGATCGTGGTAGAACTCCAGGTCTTGATCTCACACCTAAAACTATGTCTCTTGAACTCAGACCTTCTATTTATTTGATTCACATAAGTACTTTTTGTACTGCTGCTTCTTTTAACATTCAGAAAGTCAGAGCTGGAACTGAACCACAGAATTAAGTATGTATACACGGATCTCACAAGACCCAAGGCATATGTTAATCTGACCCTGTCTTTATTGTAACATAAACCTGAAATAGAGCAATTTTCTGCAGAGTGCAAATTGTAATGATATAAGTCTAGTACAAAATAGTAGTACCTAGTGATTCCTGTCTTTCATGCTTTGTTGCTGTTGTTTGTGGAGAACAAAATTGGAGAGTAGATGTTCTTTTTTTCCATTATTGATTTTTTCTGAACTTTTATTATTTTGGATCAGGTAAATGCTGGTTTCTTTTGCGAGTTTACAGAAAGGACATATCAAACAAAGAATTGCAACTCCCAAGGAGGCCAACTTTAAAGATAGTATGTCAAGGTAGTGAATAAACATACTAGTGTCTAATAGGATAAAGTCAGACCTGGTTGTTCCATTTGGTCAAAAAGCTTGATTTTAGTGTTTGTAATAGCAGAGGAACAGTACATTTATTTACACTTGAAAACCATGCTTTTAGTGGGAAACAATGATACAGTAAATGGAAGCTCTGGAATCCTATCAACATAGGTTTGAATTAGAGCTATACATTTTCTTTTCTTTATTTTTATTTGGATTTTTTTATTTATTTACATTTCAAATATTATCCCCTTTCAAGGTTTCCTATCCATAAACTCCCTAATCACCCTCCCTCCCCCTTCTTCTATGAGGGTGTTCCCCCACCCATCCACCCACCCTTTCCTGACTTCCCTCCCTGACATTCCCCTACACTGGGGGAGCACAAGCCTTGACAGGACCAAGGGCTTCTCAGCCCATTTTTATTGTTTCTATTTCCATTTTTAGATCCTGGTTAGTTTTGTTCAATTCCTTAACCTGTGTGTGTGTGTGCGTGTGTGTGTGTGTGTGCGTGTGTGTGTGTGTGTGTGTGTGTGTGTGTGTGTGTGTGTGTGTGTTGTTTGTTTCCTGTAATTCTTTAAGAGATTTTTGTGTTTCCTCTTTAAGGGCTTCTACCTGTTTACCTGTGTTGTCCTGTATTTCTTTAAGGGAGTTATTTATGCCCTTCTTAAAGTCCTCTAACATTATCATGAGTTGAGATTTTAAATCGAAATCTTACTTTTCTGATATGTTGGTGTATGGAGGGATTGCTGTGGTGGGGGAACTGGGTCCTGATGATGCCAAGTGGCCTTGGTTTCTGTAGGTTAGGTTCTTGCCCTTGCTCTTGCCATCTGCTTATCTCTGGTGTCAGTTGGTCTTGCTGTCTCTGACAGTAGCTTGACCCTCCTGTAAGCCTGTGTACCAGCACTCCTATAGGTCAGCTTTCTCCCAGCAGAATCTGAGTACAGAGACTGGTATCACAGGGCCAACTCTGGGCACAGGGAGAAACTGGAAGGATCCTGTCCCAGACTGCTCCTTAGTTCTTGTGTCCAGAGAGCTCTTGGCTGGTTACTCTTGGGCCAGAAATGTGAGCAGAAGAGGTAGTCTCATCTCTACTCTCTACTCTGTACCCATGGGATCTGGGTACAGAGAGCTGTGTCCAAAGGTCAGCTCAGGGCACAGGCTTGGCTATACATTTTCAAAAGCTGAACATGGGATTTTTATGTTATTAAAGTTAAAATGTAGTTACATCATTTTGCTTTTCCCTTTCCTTTCTCCAAACTTTCTTATGTACCCCATTTCTCTTTGTCAATTTCCTGACCTCTTCATGTTTAATTATTAATATGTTCTTTTAAATATATAAATATAGCTTGTTCAGACCATCAGTCTACCTTATGTTTTATGCATGCATACATATGCACATACATACATACATACACATATACATATAACTTCACCATATATCAGTCAGACATGAAGAGGTGATAACTGAAAGACACATGAGTATCTGAGTGGACATATTGGGAATGGTCATTTTAAGATAAAAATAAATTTAAATATAGATATCAAAAATATCTAGTTGCATTCTTTTAGTTCCCTGTTCTCAATATTTTACCTGTTTAACACATAGATAATCTTTTAAAAATGTATTTCTACCTAAAGATACCATATTTATTATAAGATTGAGTAAAATATTAAATTAATAGCTAGCACCATAACACTGTATGTCATGTTTGATTGAAGCTTATCTGACATGTATATCTTCATAAAACATGGAAGAGACTTCTTGCAATTAGGCTACCACTATATTACCCTTCAAAGCAATTTGTGGACCCTGCATTAAACAAACTAAATTAAAAAACAAATACTACATGTACACACATGTGCGCACATGTGTACACACACAAAAGCACACACACACACACACACACACACACACACACACTGAAAATATAGTTCTGACTAATGGTTCAGGCTTTAAGTTCAATCATTGATAAATGGGACCTCATGAAACTGCAATCCTTCTGTAAGGCAAAGAAGGACACTGTCAATACAACAAATTGGCAGTCTACGGATTGATTGGAAAAGAATCTTCATCAATCCTACATCTGATAGAGGGCAAATATCCAAAATTACAAAGAATTCAAGAAGTTAGACACCAACAATGCAAATAACCCAATAAATAATGGGGTACAGAGATAAGCGGAGAATTGTCAAAAGAGGCATCTTGAATGGCTGAGAAGTACTTAAAGAAATGCTCAAAGTCATAGTCATCAGGGAAATTTAAGTCAAAACAACTCTGACGTTGCACCTTATACCCATCAGAATGGCTAAGGTGAGAAGCTCAAGAGATAGGACATGCTAGCAACAATGTGGAGCAAGGGGAACACTCCTCCACTGCCTGAGGCAGTGCAAACTTGTACAACCACTTTGTAAATCAATGTGGCAGTTTCTCAGAAGACTGGGAATAGTTCCACCTCAAGACCCAGCTATACCAGTCCTGGGCATATACTCAAAAGGTGTTCCAACGTCCGACAAAGACTCGTGCTCAACTATGTTCATAGCAGCTTTATTCATAGTAGTCAGAAACTGAAAACAAGCTAGATATCTCTCAAGAATGAATAAAGAAAATGTGGTATACCTTATACAATAGAGTATTATTCAGCTATTATAAGCAAAGACATCACGAATTTTGCTGGCAAATGGATGTAACTTGAGAATATCATGCTGAGTGAGGTAACTCAGACCCCAAAGGACATGCATTTTATGTACTCATCAATAAGTGGATAATAGCCATAAAATACAAGATACATGTTACACTCCACAGACCCAAAGAAGTTAAACAAGAAGGAAAGCCCACACAATGCCCCAACTTAAGACCCATCCCATGGGTCCTCGGGAGCATTCTCCCCTCAGAGGTTCCACTAAGCAGCTAACTTGGACAGATACAGACACCCACAGCCAAACAGTATATGCAGATTGAGGACTCTTATGGAAGAATAGGAGGAAGGATTGTGGGGTCACTAAGGGGATAAGAACTTCACAGGAAGACCAACAGAATCAACTAACTTGGACCCTGGGGGCTGTCAGAGTCTAAACCACCAACCAAAGAACATACCTGGGCTGGACTTATGCCTCTCTGCACATATGTAGCAGATGTGCAGCTTGGTCTTCATGCTGTTCCCAAACAAATAGAATGGAGGCTATCTCAAAAGTTGTTGCCTGTAAGTGAGATGTGCTTTAGCTGGGCTCTCTTTCTTTGACTTCAGTGGAAAAGAAAGTGCTTAGAGGAGCAGAGACCTGAAGGGTCAGGGTGCAGGATACCCAGCAGTGCCCCCACCATCAGAAGAAAAGAAGAGAAGGTAATGAGGAAATTATTATGAGAGGGCTGACAGGAAAGGGGACAGTGAGTGGGATGTAAAGTGAATAAGTATAAAATAAAATTAAATTAGAAAAAAATGTAATTTTTTATTAAGCATTAGATTGAATATGGCCATGTAACATGAGAAATGAAAGAAGAGGCAACATTGCCTTGCTTGGTCTTGATGTGAATCAGATCCACTGTGTAACTCAACAACTTTCAACCCTATGGTTGTCATCCAGTCATAACATGAAGACAATCAGTGTCATTGGCAGAAAGAAAAAGACTCTGAAATTTGCAATAACAGACCATAAGAATAACTTATTTTTTAAAAATGAAGTCTTTCTCTAAGATGGGAGAATTCATCTGTCAATAACTACTAAGTATTTCCAGGAAAATTGGCCTAAAACACAAAAGTACATCGCTTCAGTGGAGTGGATATGTGATAACCCAAGGAGAGGATGTTTGACTTGGATTTGAGTTTGGTGCAGGGAGGTAAATAAAGATCTATTTGGATTCTTCTACATGTAATACATACATGCAATAAGACCAACATTTGTTGAAGATGCTTTCTTTCTTTTTTATTTTTCATCAAATGGTTTTGGCTTCTTTGTCAAAAATCTAGGGTTGGTAGGTTTAGGTGTGTGGGTTTCATTCTGTCTCTCTGATTCTATTCCATTGATTAACCTGTCTGTTTTGATTCCAGTACCCTGGGGTTTTCATTACTACTGTTCTGTTCTGTAGTACAGCTTGAACCCAGGGATGGTAATTCCTTCCAGAAGTTCTTTTAATGTATAGTACTGTTTTAGCTGATCTGTTTTTTGTTTTTTGGGTTTTTTTTGTTTGTTTGTTTGTTTGTTTGGTTGGTTTTTGTTCTTTCTTGCATTCTCTTTTTGTTTGTTTTGTTTTTCCATATGAAGTAGAGAATTGTTTCTTCAAAGTTTGTAAAGAATCATGTTGGGATTTTGATAGAAATTGCATTGAATCTGTAGATTGCTTCTGGTACGATGCTCATTTTTTCTGTTCATCCTACTGATCCATGAGTATGGGAGATTTTTCCATCTTCTGATGTCTTCCTCAATTTCTTTCTCCCAAGACTTAAAGTCCTTGTCTACAGATTTTCACTTGCTTGGTTAGAGATACACTAAGGTATTTTATATTATTTGTGGCTATTGCAAAGGTTGTCATTTCCATAATTTCTTTCTCAGCCCATTTAATGTTTGTATAAAAAAGGGCTAATGACTTTCTGAGTTAATTCTTTAATCATTTTGTTGAAAGTGGTTATTAGCTGTTGGAATTCTCTGGTAGAATTTTTTTCAATCACTTATATATATGATCATATTATCTGGAAATAGTTATACTTTGAATTTTTACTTTCCAATTTGTATCTCGTTGATTTCTTTTAGTTACCTTACTGCTCTAGTTAAAACTTCAAGTATTGTATTGAATATATACTGAGAGAATGGGCAGTCCTCTTTTCCTGATTTTACTATGATTGCTTTAAATTTCTCTCCTTGTAATTTGATGATGGCTAATGGCTTTCTGTATATTGCATTTATTGTGTTTAGGTGTGTATGGTATGTCTCTGATCTCTCCAAGACTTAACAAGAAGGAGAGTTTGATTTCATCAAAGGCTTTTTCAGTGTCTAATAAGATATTCATGGGAATTTCTTCCTTTCAGTTTGTTAACATGGATTATGTTGATAGATTTTCATATATTAAACCACCCCTGCATCTTTGGGATGAAATCTACTTGATCATGATGAATGATTATTTTGATGTTGAATTTGGTTTGCGAGTAATTTTGCATCAATGTCCATTAGCGACATTAGTATGAAATTCTCTTTCTTTGTTGAGTCTTTTTGTGGTTTAGGTATCAGCGTAACTGTGGCTTCATAAAAAGAATTGGGTAGTGTTCCTTGTTTCTATTTTGTGGAATAGTTTGAGGGGGACAGATATTAGGACTTCTTCAAAAGTCTCAGAATTCTATGCTAAAACCATCTGTCCCTGAGCTTTTCTTTGGTTTAGAGACTTATAGTAACTGCTTCGATATACTTAGGGGTTATAGTACAATTTAAATTTACCTGATCTTGATTAAACTTTGGACATGGTATTTGGCTAGAAAGTCACTTATTTCATTTATATTTTTCACTTTTGCGGAATATAGGCTTTTCAAATAAGACCTAATATTATTTGAATTTCTTCAGTGTCTGTTGTTGTCACCCTTTTCATTTCTGATTTTGTTAATTTGGATACTGTTTCTCTACCTTGGTTAGTTTGACTAAGCATGTTTACATAACTGATTTTCTCAGATAGCCAGCTTTTCATTTTGTTGGCACTTTGTATTGTTCTTTTTGTTTCTAGTTTATGTATTTTAGCCCTGAGATTATTTCTTGCCATCTACTCCTCTTGAGTGTGTTTGCTTCTTCTTCTTTTTTTTTACACCTTTCAGGTATGTTTTTAATTCACTAGTATGAGATTTCTCTATTTTTTTTATGCTGTAAAGTTTCCTCTTAGGACCACTTATATTTCTTTCTTTATTTCTTCACTAGTGGTCATTAAGTAGAGATGTTCTGTGCCAATGAGCTTTTGTTGAAATCCAGCTTTAATCCATGGTTGTCTAATATTTGAATTTTCTTGTACTTGCCAAGGCTTGCTCTGTAACAAATTATATGTTCAATTTTGGAGAAGGTACCGTGAGGTACTGAGAAGAAGGTAGATCCTTTTGTATTAGGATGAAATGTTCTGTAAATATCTGTTAAGTCCATTTGGTTCATAACATCTGTTAGTTTCTCTATGTCGCTGTTTAATTTCTGATTCCACGATCTGTCCATTGACAAAAGCAGGGTGTTGAAATCTCCTACTATTATCGTGTGAGGTGCCCTGTGTGCTTTGAGCTTTAGTAATGTTTCTTTTATAAATGTAGGTGCCCTTACATTTGAAGCATAGATATTTAGGATTGATAGTTCATCTTGGTGAACTTTTCCTTTGATGAATATGAAGTATCCTTTCTTATCTTTTTGATAACTTTTGCTTGAAAGTTGATTTTATCTGCTATTAGAACTCCAGCTTGTTTCTTCAGACCATTTGCTTAGAAAGTTGTTTTCCAACCTTTTACTCTGAGTTAGTGTCTGTCTTTGTCTCTGAGGTGTGTTTCCTGTATGCAGCAAAATGTTGCATCTTCTTTTCCTATCTAGTCTGTTAATCTATGTCTTTTTATTGGGGAATTGAGTGTATTGATGTTAAGAGATATTAAGGAATAGTGATTGTCACTTCCTGTTATTTTCATTGTTAGAGGTGGAATTATGCTTATGTCTCTCTTCTTTAGGTTTTTTTTATGCAAGGAGATTACTTTTTTTATTTTTCTAGGGTGTAGTTTCCCCCCTTGTGTTGGAGTTTTTCATCTATTATCCTTTGTAGGGCTGGACTTGTAGAAAAACATTATATAAGTTTGTTTTTGTTATGGAATACCTTGGTTTCTCCATCTATTTTAATTGTGAGTCTTGCTGGATATAGTTGCCTGTGCTGGCATTTGTTTTCTCTTAGGATCTGTATGACATCTGACCAGGTTCTTCTGGCTTTTATAGTCTCTGTGGAGAAATCTGGTATGATTCTGATAGGTCTCCGTTTATATGGTACTTGACCATTTTCCCTTGCTTCTTTTAATATTATTTCTTTGTTATGTGCATTTGGTGTTTTAACTCTTATAAGACAGGAGGTATTTCTTTCCTGGTCCAATCTATTTGGAGTTCTGTAGTCTTCTTGTTTGTTTATGGGCATCTCTTTCTTTAGGTTAGGGAGGTTTTTTCTATAATTTTGTTGAAAAATTTTACTAGCTCTTTCTTCCCTGTCTTCAATACCTATCATCCTTAGGTTTGATCTTCTCATTGTGTCCTGGATTTCCTGGAAGTTTTAGGTTAGGAGCTTTTTGCATTTTATACTTTTTTTGATGTTTTTGTCCATGTTTTCTATGACATCTTCTTCCCCTTATATTCTCTCTTGTAGCTCTTGTATTCAATTTGTGATGCTTCAGTCTGACTCCTGATCTCGTTTCTAGGTTTTCTATCTCATGGACTTTCTCTCTTTTGTCTTTCTTTATTGTTTCTACTTTAAGGGCTTCTACTTGTTTACCTGTGTTGTCTTGTATTTCTTTAAGGGAGTTATTTATGTCCTTCTTAAATTCCTCTATCACCATCATGAGATGTGATTTTAAATCTAAATCTTGCTTTTCTGGTGTGTTGAGATATCCAGGATTTGCTTTGGTGGGAGAAGTGGGTTCTGATGGTGCCAAGTAATTTTGGTCTCTGTTAGTTATGATCTTGTCCTTGCCTTTTGCCCTCTGGTTATCTCTGATGTTTGTTTGTCTTGTTTTCGTTGACTGGAACTTATCCCTCTTGTCGGCCTGTGATGTCAGGGATAAGAGTGCTCCTGGCAGGTTTTGAGTTCTGTGGGATATTGGACAGGCTCACCTCTGGGCCCAGATGGAGATCTTCCTGATGACTGTTATTAAATTTTCTGCCTTGTGCCTTGGTATAATGAACATATAGAAATCATACCATCACTGGGGCTTTGAGCAACCATCTCTAGATTGGAGAGCTTTTTTCTCTATCTCCTTTTCTATTTCTAATCTTCCCGTCCTCTTTCATCTTTCCTTTCCACTCTCTCTTTCTCATTCTCCTTCAGTACAACTTTGAAAATATGGCCACCAACACAGAAAACAGGGAATGAAATAAAGGAAATTTTATTTACATAATTCAGGAGGTGTTAGTGATGTTTCATCCTTTAGAGCTCACTCTATACCTGAAACCTCAGTCACCTGTGGTTCATGAATTAACCTAACTGTCTGCTACCTGGGAATCATAGTCTCATCAATTGATACACCTCTTTTGACTGACACTGCATTTTCATTTGAGTCAAGATGTGCCTAGAGAAAGATAGTCATTTCTCAGAGTGAAGGTTGGCCTTTGGTAATCATTGTGTTAGGCCATAAATTGTGTCCTGGTCAGTCAGAGAGAGGCCCCATGCAAATAGCACATAATACATAGCACATAGCCCCAATACATAGTTAGGCAAGCTCTTTTTTTCCCATCTCTGTTCTTTAGGTTATTTTCC
The DNA here is from genome assembly GCF_011064425.1 of Rattus rattus. Taxonomy (NCBI): domain Eukaryota; kingdom Metazoa; phylum Chordata; class Mammalia; order Rodentia; family Muridae; genus Rattus; species Rattus rattus. The sequence goes on along the minus strand of NC_046161.1, from coordinate 13,657,359 downwards.
CCCATAAGAGTGTACCATGGACACTAGACGGAGTGTTGTGATTTTGTTGCCACTTTTTTTTAGAACTGCTCACATGTTTTGTTTATTTAATTTTCAATATTTTATTTATTTTATGATATTATAATGTAATTACAACACCTCTTTCCATTTTCCCTCTCCAAATCAAGAGTACACCTGCTCATACTCTCTAAATTCATAACCGTCTTTTTATCATTATTATTGCACAAATATATTTATGCTCAAATACATGACGACATTTAGGATGCACAGTCAGTACAATGTTATTTGTGTGTGTGGTGTTATTTGTGTGTGTTTTAAATAGCACTTTAAGGAAGACAAAAAACAGTTTAATCCAAGTTATAAGTGATGAAATGGAACTAATTTGTCCAATGGAAAAAATGAGGAAATCCTTGACATTTAGCTTTGTCGAATGAAGCAGAGAGAAGATATCCATTTTTTTAAAGTGACATGACCCCAGACTTGCCAGTGTCTGCTTGCCCAGCTCTGGGGCTACTAGCAGAGGCTACTGTGCCTGTTTTTTACATGAATGCATGAAATAAGGCATTCCTTGCAAGCTATTTTTACAACTGTACAGTTCCTCTATCTTTAGAGTTTATCTCTAGCTGGAGAGATGGCTCAGTGGTTTAGAACACTGGCTGCTCTTCCAGGGGTCCTGAGTTCAAATCCCAGCAACCACATGGTGGCTCACACCCATCTGTACTGAGATCTGATGCTCTCTTCTGGTGTGTCTGAAGACAGCTACTTATATATAATAAATAAATAAATCTTATAAAAAAAAGAGTTTATCTCTAGTACATTCAATACCTAGCCTTAATTTTAGTTTTATAAGATAAGATTCATGAATTTTGGAAATCGATATTGTTGGGATTTTATAGAATGGGTTTAAATATACAGATACAGATACAAATAAGGAAGTGTTATCAAATTTTATTCCTTAGTTCAAATAAATGGAATTTAATCACCATTCCTTTTGATATATTCTACACAGTTATTATTATAAGCTAGTAGAAAAACTTTTGAAGACTGTAGGACATAGATGTCCTTCAACAAATAATAGATACAGAAAATATGGTAAGTTTATACAGTGGAGTACCACACAGCTATTAAAAACTGGTTAGCTAGTGTAATATAGGGATGCTCTTGTTTCTGCCTTCCTAGTGATGGAATTAAAAGCAAATATCACCATGCCTGTTTTTTAAACAAACCAGTATTAGTTAATTGTGGTAATAGTATTAGTTAATTATGGTAATATCTTTAATTATTACATTTTCATAATATACATGATGTACTTACTCTGTTGTCCTCTTATGTTCCTTATACAGTCAATCCCTTTCATTTTCCCAACTAATTCTCTTCTGTTTTCATGACATATATCTGTTTATATTTGACTCAATGATTTCCATAGGCTCATTACAGGAACATAGGCATTTTGCCAGTTGGCACACTATAGTTAAAATGTCTATCCCTTTTCTAACCACCTCTTAAATGAATATGAATTCTCAAGAGGGTAGTAGTTCATGAGATCCACTCCTTTCCATAACTGGATGTGGACAGGCACAAATTTGTAAAGATCTAGTAAAATCACAGCTGTATTCAAGAGTGCAACAGCTATGCTATGCCCATGAAGTTGGCACTGCCTATTTCTTCTTCACCTTTTATGGCTTCCACATTCTTTCCTTTCCTTCTTGGATGAAATTCCCTAAACTTTGGACAGAATAATGTAGGTGTATCATTTATATCTGGGCATCCAACTATCACTTAATTTCTGTGTTTTCCCATTTACTAATGTTTTTAGTGACCACTTCAGAAAGAGTTTCTGAATAAAGATGATAATAACACTGTTCTATGGACATAAATGTAATTATTTAGAAGCCACATTGATAGCCACATTGTTTCCATTTATTGAAACAGCAGTGGTAATTAGAACCAATGCCTTCTCTAGTCACTGCATTTTTGGCAGGTTTAGTATACCAGTTGTGAATTCCTTGTAGTTGAGGGAACATCAAATCCCAACAGAACATGGTTAACTACTCACATATTACATCTGACACTATTTAACCAAGGGACTCATCTTGCCTGACTGAACACTCAGCTTTTTACATAAATCTATGGATTAAAACTCAGGACCCCATTTTTGGGTAGTAAAGCACTTTACTGATTAAGCAACTTCCATAGAACTGGCTTCCCAATATTTTAAGCCAGTGTTTCCCACTACATCTGCCATCTCTGAACCAATATCTCTTCTTAAAACACTAGAAATATTTGAGTTGCATGCCATTATCCTTTGTGACCTTGAACCCTGCCTTCACTGACCATCTTTTTCAGTCCTAAGGGTCCATGACAACCATTCCTTTCTTCTTAAAAACACTTACTTATTTTGTTTCTCGAGAGTAATTTCTTGCTTCAGGAGCTCAAACATTCTCTCTGAGAAATCCAAGAAAGGAAATTGTCCACATATAACTTCTGCTTGTAGCTTTGTAAAGTTCTTTTCTAAGTTTGGAGAGTGAAGAGCTCTAGATGCTTTCTTGGAGTCCACATTAGAAAATATTCTAAGAACTAGCAGAATTAGCATCTTGATATATGATCCTTTCATTACATGCTTCTCTGTTTTCTAAAATGTATACATTAAACATGCATTGTTTTCTTGATTATTAAAGTATTGTTAAAGACTGAAGTTTCTTGAATTATTGTAACTTAATATGTAATAAAACCTGTTTTTATTCCAAATAGAATGAAATGGCAACCAACTGATTAGGAAAAGATCTCTTTACCAATCCTACATCTGATAGAGGGCTAATATCCAATATATACAAAGAACACAAGACATTACACTCCAGAGAATCAAATAACCCTACTAAAAATGGGATACAGAGCTAAACAAAGAATCCTCAACTGAGGAATATTGAATGGCTGTGAAGCACCTAAAGAAGTGTTCAACATCCTTAGTCATCAGGAAAATGCAAATCAAAACAATCCTGAGATTCCACCTCACACCAGTCACAATGGCTAACTAAGATCAAAAACTCAGGTGACAGCAGATACTGGTGAGGATGTGAACAAAGAGGAACACTCCTCCATTGTTGGTGGGATTGCAAACTGGTACAACCACTCTGGAAATCAATCTGGAGGTTCCTCAGAAAATTGGACATAATAGTACCTGAGGACCCAGCTACACCACTCCTGGGCATATATTCAAAGGATGCTCCAACATTTAAAAAGGACACATGTTCCACTATGTTCATAGAAGCCTTATTTTTAATAGCAAGAAGCTGGAAAGAACCCAGATGTTCTTCAACAGAGGAACGGATACAGAAATTTTGGTACATTTGCACAATGGTGTACTACTCAGCTATTAAAAATAATGACTTCGGGGGTTGGGGATTTAGCTCAGTGGTAGAGCACTTGCCTAGAGAGCGCAAGGCCCTGGGTTCGGTCCCCAGCTCCGAAAAAAAAATAAATAAAAAGAAAAGAAAAAAAATAATGACTTCATGAAATTCTTAGGCAAATGGATGGTACTATGAAATATCATCCTAAGTGAGGTATCTCAATCACAAAAGAACACACATGATATGCACTCACTGATAAGTGGACATTACCCCCAAAGCTTGGAATATCTAAGAAAAAATTCACAGATAATATGAATCTCAAGAAGAAGGAAGACCAAAGTGTAGATGAACTAGCATGTTACATGTAGTTGTGGGTGGGAGGGTTGTTCGGTTTTGTTTTAATGAATCTTTTTTGATACAGTCCATTAATTCTCTTATGTCTGGTCAGCCAAAAAAGGAGGAGGAGGAGGGGAAGGGGGAGGAGGAGGACGAGGAGGAAGAGAAGGAGGAGAAGGAGGTGGTGGAGGAGGAGAGGAAGGGGAAGGGGAAAGGGAAGAAGAAGAAGAAGAAGAAGAAGAAGAAGAAGAAGAAGAAGGCGAAGAAGAAGAAAAGAAGAAGAAGAAGAAGAAGAAGAAGAAGAAGAAGAAGAAGAAGAAGAAGAAGAAGAAGAAGAAGAAGAAGAAGAAGAAGAAGAAGAAGAAGAAGAAGAAGAAGAAGAAGAAGAAGAAGAAGAAAAGAAGAAGAAGAAGAAGAAGAAGAAGAAGAAGAAGAAGAAGAAGAAGAAGAAGAAGAAGAAGAAGAAGAAGAAGAAGAAGAAGAAGAAGAAAAGAAGAAGAAGAAGAAGAAGAAGAAGAAGAAGAAGAAGAAGAAGAAGAAGAAGAAGAAGAAGAAGAAGAGAAGAAGAAGAAGAAGAAGAAGAAGAAGAAGAAGAAGAAGAAGAAGAAGAAGAAGAAGAAGAAGAAGAAGAAGAAGAAGAAGAAGAAGAAGAAGAAGAAGAAGAAGAAGAAGAAGAAGGAGAGGAAGAAGAGGAGGAGGAGGAAGGTGGTGAGACGAGGAGGAGGAGGAGGAGGGGGGAGGAGAAGGGGAAGGAGAAAAAAGAAGAATCTTTAATTTTTATACAACTATAGAATGCAGGACTCACTTAGGTCTTTTTGTTTTGTTTAAGAAAAGTGAATGCATACCTTTCTGGGTGGAACACACAGAGGCATGTTGCCTGACTTTAGGACTGAGCTAAGTGTTTTGAGCTTGACAAGCTGATTGAGGGAACACACTGCCTCCCCTGACAGCGGAGCCCTGGCTGCCAGCCCTGACCTGCCTCTGCCACCTTTGGGATTGTGGTTTAGAAGCTTGTAAATGCAGTGGGAGGCTTGGGGATTTCCCCCCAAACCTCAAGGCAAAAATGTATTTTTTTAAATTATTTTTTGCCAGCCCTTTACCCCTTTTTTGGGCTTTCACCTTTAAAAACCTTAAATGTTACTATTGCCAGCCACAGGATGACAGGCAGTGAGCAGGTGATAAGCCAGTGAAAAGCATTCCAAACCTCCTGTGAGCTAACAGGCTTCTGAATGTATCTGTGGTCCACAGAGAAGGCTGAGTAGCACAGAAATGCTGTTTCAGCTACTGCAGCCTTAAAACAAAGCCAGTGTCTCTTTGAACTTTAAAATTTTCCTTTGCAGCTTATTTTATTTTTGTTTAATCAAATAAACAAAGGATTTTCCCACGGGAATTAAAGGGGGGGATATTCACAGGAGGAAATGTGGACAAAATGTGGAGGAGAGACTGTAAGAAAGGCATCCAGAGACTGCCCCACCCGGGGATTCATTCCAAATACAGTCACCAAACCCTGATACTATTGCGGATGTCAAGACATGCATGCTGACAGGAGCCTGATATAACGGTCTCCTGAGAGGCTCTGCTAGAGCCTGACAAATACAGAGATGGATGCTGTGCCTGGGTCCCCCTATGGCGAAGTTAGAAAAAGGCCTGAGAAGCTGAAGTGTCTTGCTACCTAATAGGAAGAACAATAATATCAATCAACCAGACCCCTGGATTCCCAGGGACTAAACCACCAAATGGAGGGACCCCAGGCTCCAGCAGCATATGTAGCGGAGGATGACCTTGTCAGACATCAGTGGGAGGAGAGGGCTCTGGTTCTGTGAAGGCTTGGCGCCCCATTGTAGTGGAATGCCAAGTCTGGTAATCCGGAGGGAATGGGTGGGTGCACCCTCATAGGTGCAGGAGGAGGGAAATGGGATAGAGGGTTTCAAGAGAGGAAACTGGGGAAAAGAATAACATTTGAAATGTAAATAAAGAGAATATTCAGTTACAGAAAAGAAAAAAAGATTAATGAATTACAGTTTCACTTTTAAGCTCTGAGTCGTGTTATTTTCCAACTCTATTAAATTTTAATAACACTGTTCGCCCCCAGTATATTATTACTAAAATAGATAATCATTTTTCTTATTTTAAAAACAACTTAAAGTTGTTATAGTCTATTAAAATGTTTGTTTTTGTTTGTTTGTTTGTTTTAGAACACTCAGAGTACTTCTAAAACAAATAATTATTCAGACATCTGGTCAAGGGAGTGTTGTCTGTAAACCCCAAAAACCGATTTTTGAGCAAGAATATCACCCGATGATTCCACTAACAAACATAACATCTTCAGATGCCACTTCTAAAGCCACTAATTTTTTAGACTCTAGTAGATGCCTCAATTTAGGTTCTGCTGTTGATTACATTGATCACTTTATTAACCTATATTTAATAGCTGGATCGAAAACACCATAAGTTTTTAGACTACTAAAGAATGTTATGCATAAAGTTGCTACCCCTTTTTATAACTAAAGTCTGATCAATATTTGGGGTGAGGAAATGTTAACTGTATGTTTCAGATAAGGCCTAATTTGTCTGAGCCTAGTGCCTACCAGGTGTCAATAGGATGACCTTTCAATAGATTGGTGAAGCGAGCACCTATCAATTCTGTAAAGACTTTTTTCACTATCTTAGTGTGGAAGGTTGAAATTAACTTACAATAGGAGGAGTAAGAATGGAATTGTGCAAGCAACTTACCAGTGGGCAAAGGTGAGTTTTAGGATAAAAGCAAGAGCATAAACTCAATTTTGTACTTCTCCCCTTCCCCAAAGATGAATAAATAGAAGCATTTTTTTTAATTTATAGAAAAGAGGCAATAGTGGATGAAAGACATGTGCAAGGCTGACTGTGTAACTTTCTTATAAATTTGAAATCATTCAAACTATGAAAAATTACATTCTTTAAACATTGCTTTAAAATGAGCCAAATACTAATCTCATTAGGTCCATTTCTCATTAACTCAGTTTTCTGAGACTATTACCGTAAAATGCTTTGGAAATAGTGAAACAAAAAGACATAGTGAAAAAAAATTTTATCAGTTTATAAAGAGGTCCTTGAGTATGGACTTACAGTGGCTGAAAGCCACTTGCGAAAAGCAGACAATTTCAGATTTGATTGCCAATGCTGTAAATGAAGTTTTACTCATTGTTTGTGGTAGATATTTAATTTGTTCAGAAAATGTGTGGAAGCGTTATCTCTTGACGCATTAATTTGTAAATTGTGAAGAGATGATCTAATGCGCTCACTTTAGAGACCACTCAATACCTAAAGGCTTATCTCCCATTAGGGTACTTCTGCTTCTCTTCCTAGTCACTGTGCCTATCAGAAACAATTACGTAGCTTATTGAGTCAATGAAAGAATTAGAAACAAGCATGTACAGGGCAATAGTCCCCATGACAAGTCCTGCCTGTCACCTGTGTAATCTACAGGAGAGAAGGAGGAGTGCTCCTGAATCCATCCCCTCCCATACATACACCAGCAGTGACCAATAGAATACTGGAAACCCAGCAGAGGAGGCCTTAAACTTCCTGTTCCTCATAATGCGAGGATCTGAAGTACCTCACTTTGTCCACCTGAGTTGAGAATTAAGATATAGGTAACAAAAGTGAGAGGATCAGCCAGGAGACTAGAAACCCCGAAGATCCATTCCCATAATGTGCTATCATCCGAGTGCATATTCTTTCTCCTGGTGCTATGTATCAAAGTGTAATAACCCTGGGTTATTTGAAAATATAGTTGTAAAATATACAATATTTTCTCATTCAGATTCACATCTTGACCAGGTTATCTGGGGAGATCTCTGTGGTGGTTTCTTACTCTTAGCACTGTACCCAAGACAGAGTTGTTATTTTTACCCCAATTTACTGAATCCACTCAGGATATGTTTGTATTTAGTGATATGCCAGAAGCCAGCTTTTCAGCTCTTTCCTTAGAGATTTGAACAAACTAGTTCAAAATGATAAAGGTGATAAAACTAGAAAATTCTTTTACTACTACACCTAGCAAAACTCAACTGGTTCAATGGCACCCCCAGATTCCCCATCTAGGGTAAAGAATACAAAATAAATGTTGAAAATTAATTTCAGTTTCATTTTCAAACAGGAATACAGCACTATTGTGATCCCATAGCACAGGGATGATCAGTTTAAGAGGAATGAAATTAATTTAAGAATATCTAGCTTTAGAATAGAAGAGGTAACTCAGTGCAGAAAACACTTTGACAGCAGAATGCTATTGCTTTGGTTTTGTAGAATGAGACAGAATATACTTTCTTTATATGCCATGATGCCAGGATAGATACAAAGTAGCCAAGACAACCGCAGGAAACCATATAGTGAAAGGATTCTCCTTCCTCTTGTGTTTTTCTTTTTCTTTTAATTTCAGGACAACTTCAAGACATATAACACCACACTCAAATTCATCAGGATTGGTAAGTTTATTGTTATTACTATTGTTGTTGCTATTTTGTATATATTTTTATTCCTGATTTTTTATCTTTCAGGCATTCATTTTCCATTTTCCTAGAAGATGTTTGACCACTGCCACATAATCTGGCAAGGTAGTTAATTCTTACAAAATTTATTGGCATATATCTATATATCTATCTCTTCTGTAATACATACATACATACACACATACATTATGTATATATGTGTGTGTGTATGTGCATGTATGTGTTTGTGTGTATGTGCATATTTCTGTGTGTATTTATATGGGCTAATATCTGTGCTCCTGAATTAACTTGTGACAAATGTGGACATAAGAAGACAACCTCGAATGTTGTTATTCGGGCAGTCGATATTAGTTTTTTGAGGAATAGTCTCTCATTGTTCTGGGTTCCAATATGCAGGCCGGCCTTCCTGGCCAGGGAGCTCAAGGCTCCATCTTCCTTCAGCTTCCTAGGGCTGACACTAGAGGAATACTCTTGGCTTTTATTTTATTCACAGGTTTTGGGAATGAAACTCAGGTCTTCTTACTTGAGTCTTAGTACTTTACCACTGAGAAAACCCCCACTCCCTGTGCGTGTGTGTGTGTGTGTGTGCGTGTGTGTGTGTGTGTGTGTGTGTGTGTGTGTGCAGAAATACATACATCCATATACATACAAATTGGTTTTCTATTTCCATAGTTATGTGGATTCTGAAGATCAAATTCAGATTGCCAGACTTGTACCATTAGGTAACAAATACCTTGACTCATAAAGCCTTCTTCCTCTCTTTTTTGCCTTCTATTTTAATTTATGCCTTTCTTTTTTCATAGCTGCTTCCTTGTTAGGTTTTTGTTCTAATACTTCTTTTTTTCTTCATTAACTTGAGTATTTCTTATTTACATTTTGATTGTTATTCCCTTTCCCGGTTTCCAGGCCAACATCCCCCTAACTCCTCCTCCTCCTCTTGTATATTGGTGTTCCCCTCCCCACCCTCCCCCCATTACCACCCTCCCCCCACCAATCACGTTTACTTGGGGTTCAGTCTTAGCAGGACCAAGGGCTTCCCCTGCCACTGGTGCTCTGAATAGGCTATTCATTGCTACCTATGAGGTTGGAGCCCAGAGTCAGTCCATGTATAGTCTTTGGGTAGTGGCTTAGTCCCTGGAAGCTCTGATTCGTTGGCATTGTTGTTCATATGGGGTCTCGAGCCCCTTCAAGCTCTTCCAGTCCTTTCGCTGATTCCTTCAATGGGGGTCCCATTCTCAGTTCAGTGGTTTGCTGCTGACATTCGCTTATTTATTTGCTATATTCTGGCTGTATCTCTCAGGAGACATCTACAACCGGGACCTGTTGGCCTGCACTTCTTTGCTTCATCCATCTTATCTAATTGGGTGGCTGTATATGTATGGGCCACATGTGGGGCAGGCTCTGAATGGGTGTTCCTTCTGCCTCTGTTTTAATCTTTGCTTCCCGATTCCCTGCCAAGGGTATTCTTGTCCCCTTTTAAAGAAGGAGTGAAGCATTCGCATTTTGATTATCCGTCTTGAGTTTCATGTGTTCTGTGCATCTAGGGCAATTCAAGCATTTGGGCTAATAGCCACTTATCAATGAGTGCATACCATGTGTATTTTTCTGTGATTGGGTTACCTCACTCAGGATGATATTTTCCAGTTCCCTCCATTTGCCTATGAATTTCATAAAGTCATTATTTTTGATAGCTGAGTAATATTCCATTGTGTAGATGTACCACATTTTCTGTATCCATTCTTCTGTTGAAGGGCATCTGGGTTCTTTCCAGCTTCTGGCTATTATAATTAAGGCTGCTATGAACAGAGTGGAGCATGTGTCTTTGTTATATGTTGGGGCATCTTTTGGGTATATGCCCAAGAGAGGTATAGCTGGGTCCTCAGGCAGTTCAATGTCCAATTTTCTGAGGAACCTCCAGACTGATTTCCAGAATGTTTGTACCAGTCTGAAATCCCACCAAGAATGCAGGAGTGTTCCTCTTTCTCCACATCCTCGCCAGCATTTGCTGTTGAGGGTTGTTTTGATTTGCATTTCCCTTATGACTAAAGGTGTTGAACATTCCTTTAGGTGTTTCTCAGCCATTCCGCAATCCTCAGCTGTGAATTCTTTGTTTAGCTCTGAACCCCATTTTTTAATAGGGTTATTTGTCTCCCTGCAGTCTAACTTCTTGAGTTCTTTGTATATTTTGGATATAAGCCCTCTGTCTGTTGTAGATTGGTAAAGATCTTTTCCCAATCTGTTGGTTGCCGTTTTGTTCTAACCACAGTGTCCTTTGCCTTACAGAAGCTTTGCAGTTTTATGAGATCCCATTGGTTGATTCTTGATCTTAGAGCATAAGCCATTTGTGTTTTGTTCAGGAAATTTTCTCCATTGCCCATGTGTTCAAGATTCTTCCCCACTTTTTCTTCTATTAGTTTGAGTGTATCTGGTTTGATGTGGAGGTCCTTGATCCACATGGACTTAAACTTTGTACAGGGTGATAAGCATGGATTGATCTGCATTCTTCTATATGTTGACCTCCAGCTGAACCTGCAACATTTGCTGAAAATGCTATCTCTTTTCCATTGGATGGTTTTGGCTCCTTTGTCAAAAATCAAGTGTCCATCTGTCTGTGGGTTGATTTCTGGGTCTTCGGTTCTATTCCATTGGTCTAACTGCTTGTCTCTGTACCAATAGCATGCAGTTTTTATCACTATTGCTCTGTAATACTGCTTGAGTTCAGGGATAGTGATTCCCCCTGAAGTCCTTTTATTGTTGAGGATAGTTTTAGCTATCCTGGGTTTTTGTTATTCCAGATGAATTAGCAAATTGTTCTGTCTAACTCTTTGAAGAAATGGATTGGTATTTGATGGGGATTGCATTGAATCTATAGATCGCTTTTGGTAAAATGGCCATTTTTACTATATTAATCCTGCCAATCCATGAGCATGGGAGATATTTCCACCTTCTGAGGTCTTCTTCAATTTCTTTCTTCAGAGTCTTGAAGTTCTGTATTGTACAGATCTTTTACTTGCTTAGTTAAAGTCACACAGGTATTTTATATTATTTGGGACTATAATGAAAGGTGTCGTTTCCCTAATTTCTTTCTCGGCTTGTTTCTCTTTTGTGTAGAGGAAGGCTAATGATTTATTTGAGTTAATTTTATACCCAGCCACTTTGCTCAAGTTGTTTATCAGCTTTAGAAGTTCTCTGGTGGAACTTTTGGGATCACTTAAATATACTATCATATCATCTGCAAATAGTGATATTTTGACTTCTTTTCAGATCTGTATCCCCTTGACCTCCTTTTGTTGTCTGATTGCTCTGGCTAGAACTTCAAGAACTATATTGAATAAGTAGGGAGAGAGTGGGCAGCCTTGTCTAGTCCCTGATTTTAGTGGGATTGCTTCAAGTTTCTCTCCATTTAGTTTAATGTTAACAACTGGTTTGCTGTTTATGGCTTTTACTATGTTTAGGTATGGGCCTTGAATTCCTATTCTTTCCAGGACTTTTATCATGAAGGGGTGTTGAATTTTGTCAAATGCTTTCTCAGCATCTAATGAAATGATCATGTGGTTTTGTTCTTTCAGTTTGTTTATATAATGGATCACGTTGATGGTTTTCCGTATATTAAACCATCCCTGCATGCCTGGGATGAAGCCTCCTTAATCATGATGGATGATTGTTTTGATGTGCTCTTGGATTCGGTTTGCCAGAATTTTATTGAGTATTTCTGCGTCGATGTTCATAAGGGAAATTGGTCTGAAGTTCTCTTTCTTTGTTGGGTCTTTGTGTGGTTTAGGTATAAGAGTAATTGTGGCTTCATAGAAGGAATTTGGTAGTGCTCCATCTGTTTCAATTTTGTGGAATAGTTTGGATAGTATTAGTATGAAGTCTTCTATGAAGGTCTGATAGAATTCAGCCCTAAACCTGTCTGGACCTGGGCTCTTTTTGGTTGGGAGACCTTTAATGACTGCTTCTTTTTCCTTAGGAATTATGGGGTTGTTTAACTGGTTTGTCTGTTCCTGATTTAACTTAGTTACCTGGTATCTGTCTAGGAAATTGTCTATTTCCTGCAGATTTTCAAGTTTTGTTGAATATAGGCTTCTATAGTAAGATTTGATGATTTTTTGAATTTCCTCTGAATCTGTAGTTATGTCTCCCTTTTCATTTCTGATTTTGTTAATTTGGACACACTCTCTGTGTCCTCTCGTTAGTCTGGCTAAGGGTTTATCTATTTTGTTGATTTTCTCAAAGAACCAACTTTTGGTTCTGTTGATTCTTTCTATGGTCCTTTTTGTTTCTACTTGGTTGATTTCAGCTCTGAGTTTGATTATTTCCTACCTTCTACTCCTCCTGGTTGTATTTGCTTCTTTTTGTTCTAGAGCTTTTAGGTGTGCTGTCAAGCTGGTGACATATGCTCTCTCCTATTTCTTTCTGCAGGCACTCAGAATATGAGATTTCCTCTTAGCACAGCTTTCATTGTGTCCCATAAGTTTGGGTATGTTCTACCTTCATTTTCATTAAATTCTAAGAAGTCTTTAATTTCTTTCTTTATTTCTTCCTTGACCAGGTTATCATTGAGTAGAGGATTGTTCAACTTCCACTTATATGTGGGCATTCTTCCCTTATTGTTATTGAAGACCAGCTTTAGGCCATGGTGTTCTGATAGCACGCATGGGATTATTTCTATCTTTCTGTACCTGTTGAGGCCTGTTTTTTGACCAATTATATGGTCAGTTTTGGAGAAAGTACCATGAGGAGCTGAGAAGCAGGTATATCCTTTTGCTTTAGGATAGAATGTTCTATAAATATCTGTTAAGTCCATTTGGTTCATGACTTCTCTTAGTCTGTCTATGTCTCTGTTTAATTTCTGTTTCCATGACGTGTCCACTGATGAGAGTGGGGTGTTGAAATCTCCTACTATTATTGTGTGAGGTTCAATGTGTGTTTTAAGCTTTAGTAAGGTCTCTTTTATGTATGTAGGTGCCCTTGCATTTGGAGCATAGATATTTAGGACTGAGAGTTCATCTTGGTGGATTTTTCCTTTGATGAATATAAAGTGTCCTTCCATATCTTTTTTGATGACTTTTAGTTGAAAATTGATTTTATTTGATATTAGAATGGCTACTCCAGCTTCCTTCTTTTGACCATTTGCTTGGAAAGTTTTTTCCAGCCTTTCACACTGAGGTAGTGTCTGTCTTTTTCTCTGAGGTGTGTTTCCTGTAGGCAGCAGAATGCAGGGTCCTCATTGTGTAACCAGTTTGTTAATCTCTGTCTTTTTATTGGGGAGTTGATACCATTGATGTTGAGAGATATTAAGGAATACTGATTATTGCTTCCTGTTATATTCATATTTGGATGTGAAGTTATGTTTGTTTGCTTTTCTTTTCTTTGTTTTGTTGCCAAGACGATTAATTTCTTGCTTTTTCTAGGGTGTAGCTTGCCTCCCTATGTTGGGCTTTACCATTTATTATCCTTTGTAGTGCTGGATTTGTAGAAAAATATTGTTTAAACTTGGTTTTGTCATGAAATATCATGGTTTCTCCATCTATGTTAATTGAGAGTTTTGCAGAATACAGTAACCTGGGCTGGCATTTGTGTTCTCTTTGGTTCTGTATGACTTCTGTCCAGGATCTTCTGACTTTCATAGTATCTGGCGAGAAATCTAGTGTTATTTTGATAGGTCTGCCTGTATATGTTACTTCACATTTTTTCCTTTCTGCTTTTAATATTCTTTCTTTATTTTGTGCATTTGGAGTTTTGGCTATTATGTGACAGGAAGAGTTTCTTTTCTGGTCCAATCTATTTGGAGTTCTGTAGGCTTCTTGTATGTTTATGGGCATCTCTTTCTTTAAGTTAGGAAAGTTTTCTTCTATGATTTTGTTGAAGATATTTACTGGTCCTTTGAGCTGGGAGTCTTCACTCTCTTCTATACCTATTATCCTTAGATTTGATCTTCTCACTGAGTCCTGAATTTCCTCTATGTTTTGGACCAGTAGCTTTTTCCATTTTATATTGTTTTTGATAGTTGTGTCGATGATTTCTATGGAATCTTCTGCTCCTGAAATCTCTCTTCTATCTCCTGCATTCTGTTGGTGATGTTTGTATCTACAGCTCCTTGTCTCTTCTCTTGGTTTTCTATATCCAGGGTTGTTTCCCTGTGTTCTTTCTTCATTGCTTCTATTTCCATTTTTAATTCCTTCCACTGTTTGATTGTGTTTTCATGGAATTCTTTCAGGGAGTTTTGCGGTTCCTCTCTATAGGCTTCTACTTGTTTATTTATGTTTTCCTGCGTTTCTCTAAGGGTGTTCTTCATGTCTTTCTTGAAGTCCTCCAGCATCATGATCAAATATGATTTTAAATCTAGATCCTGCTTTTCTGGTGTTTTTGGATATTCAGTGTTTGCTTTGGTGGGAGAATTGGGCTCTGATGATGCCATGTAGTCTTGGTTTCTGTTGCTTGGGTTCCTGCGCTTGCCTCTCGCCATCAGATTAGCTCTGGTGTTACTTTGTTCTGCTATTTCTGACAGTGGCTAGACTGTCCTATAGGCCTGTGTGTCAGGAGTGCTGTAGACCTGTTTTCCTGTTTTCTTTCAGCCAGTTATGGTAACAGAGTGTTCTGCTTTTGGGCGTGTAGTTTTTCCTGTGTACTGGTCTTTAGCTGCTCCTGTGGGCCTGTGTCCTAAGTTCACTAGGCAGGTCGCTTGGAGCAGAGAAGTTGGTCTTACCTGTGGTCTCGCAGCTCAAGTTTTCTCGTGGGGAGTTGCTTTTGAGCTCTCCGTGAGTGTGACAAGCAGGACAGCCTGTGCTGTACCGGGAGCCCCCGTGCACCGTGGTCCCAGATGGCATTAGGTGTTTTCCTCTGGAGTCAGAAATGTGGGCATAATGTAGTCTCTTCTGTCTTCCCAGGCATGTCTGCCCCTCTGCAGATTTATCTCTCTCTCCCAGGGGATTTGGGTGCAGAGAACTGTTGACCCGGTCCCTTCAGGTCCTTGTTCTACTTCTTTATTGAGTCTTTTGCTCTGATTTATTACTATTATTTTTGTTTTCTTCATTTTGTTGTTCTTTCCGTTTTTTCTCCAGTATTTTCTTTCTTTTCTTTTCTTTTTTTTTTTTTTTTTTTTTGGAGTGAGGACCGAGCCCAGGGTTTTTTGCTTTGCTAGGCAAGCGCTCTACCACTGAGCTAAATGTCCAAACCCATTTTTTCTTTTTTTTTAAATTTTACTTATTCATTCATTTTTATCATATATTTGCGTCATCCTGTGTGAGTACATGTGTACAATGTGCATGCAAAATGAAAAAACAAGCAAACAAACAAAAAACCCAAAATAACCAACCAAACAAACAAAAACCAAAGGGGAGGGGATCCTCAGGAATCTCAGAACTTCTGCAACTAGATTTAAAATTTGTTGTGATCCATCATGTGACCTGAACTCATCTGCAGGAGCAAGTAATTTATCCACTGAGCCATTTTTCCATCCCAGTTCTACCTCTACTCTTTTTTTTCCTATGACCAATTTTATTAGACTTGCTGTGAATCCCAATGGTCTAGTATGTTTTGAAACTATACTGTGAAATTTAGTGTATTTTCTAATGAATAATACATTTTTATTCATTTTAGTGCTATACATTACAACATTAATATTATAGAATTAAATAAATACCCAATTCTCTAAGGAAGAGTTTCTATTTTCCTTTACAAATTTATCTTTTCTTTGTTTCCTTGTGGTAAATTGTAACTTTGTTAACAATGTTTCACAATTGTTTATTACTGTGCCTTTGCTTCTGATGAGCTAGTTTAGCCCTTTTAAGGACACAACTTATAGAAGAAACACAAAGTCAAATTGGTCATTTTGAACACTCTAGAAGGGTGTCTGATGCTGGTAGGCCATTGTCATTAAAACAACTTCCAAGCATTTGAATAGTAGAATCCCAGTTGTCCATCTACAGAGGAACTAACATCTTTCTAGAAGAAAACTCAATCTAAGAATACAGCTGTGTACCTTAGATGTATTGTCTGAGAGGAAAGTTGTCAAGGATGATGTGCAAACTTGACTCAGAATGATTTAAATTAACATGCATTACATGGAATTAAGTGAGCAAGAATATTTCTTACTGGTCAGGATTTTGGCTCTCTAAAGGAAGTCATCATTTTATGAATCAATAAAACTTAGCTTGTGATCAAAAAAGGAATTTGCCTGATACTCTGCTATAGCATGTGTAAGAATCAACATTCTCATAATATGTTCAAATTTTATTTATTTTCTAAGAACACATCATTATGAACAACATCATGTTAAATTATTGAGGTTTACTGACTTTATAGTCTATCATTCAGTAACATGGAGAACAACAGGAAATCATTATTCTTGGATGCTCGCCTTATCCAATTTAGATTTACTTCTTCCTTTTATTGTGTAATCTCCTTCTTCTTTTAAGTCTCCTTTTAAACCACTCTGATTTGTGACTACACCTTTGCAGATGGCATTACCTGAATATTAAGAATGATATGAAATATGCTCTATCACCAAAAGATCTGTAGATTTCTGTGGCAAGTTTTGTCACTAAGCAAAGGAGCCACCTGATAGAGTCACTGCCACATTTACGCAGATATGTCAAGGGGCTTCTTTCTTTCTCTGAAAATGTTGAAAACAAAATGAAGTGCAGTTTATATAACCACTGACATTCCATTGGGGAGAATTGATTTTCCCTTTGGCAGAAAATAAATTGTTAGGGTGGGACCCTGCCTCAATTTTTCTCTGTTAATTCCGGGACTCTATTAAGCTTGGACTGATAAAGTCCTACATGTGCAGCTACATTCTTCATAAGTCCATATGTGCATCAGACCTGGTATGTCTGGAAGACACTATTTCTTGGTCATTCACTACCTCTGACTCTTACAGTCTTTCTATCTCCTCTTCTGCATAGATGGCTGAGAAGATATTCCCTTTATGATTGGGTGCTCCAAAATTTCTCATTCTTTGAACATTGCCCAGTTGTTGTCCCTTTTTAAATGCCTATCTACAGCAACCCCTTAGTGGGGGTTGAGTGATGCACTGATTATAGGTATAGCAATTGTTCCTTAGGAGCCATTTTATTGTTATTTTCTTAAATAGAACAAGAATAGTAGGTGTTTGTCTAGGTTTATAACCCTTCTAGTCTCCAATTCTTGGCCACTTTAGCAATGCTAGGTTTGAGTTGCATGTGATGATTTAAGCCTTAATTTCATTGAAAAAGCAGTTGGCTATTTCCATAATATTTGTGTAACTGTTTTATAGGTCCCATGCACAGAAGTGGTGGGCCAATACAATACAAACTCCACATTTTTGTTTTTGTTTTTGCTTTGATTTGGGGTAGATTTTTTGATTTGATTATTTTGCTTTTGTTTTGGGATTGTTGCTTTGTCTTATTGGTTTGTTTGCTTGTTTTGATTTTTGTCTTTTCTAGGTCTTTAATGATGTGTTAACTCAATTACTGACAGTAATAGAACTTCACAAGCTGGGCAGTTTTACATATGTCAAAAATATGTAAAGTCATTTCACTGTGTCTTCACTTTATCTTAGTAATGAAAACTAAAAGCATTTTTTAAAGGAGGATATGGTATCAATGTACTGAGAATACTACTTTAATAAGATGGTGCCTTTATCTCATCAGTATAATCTATTTATAATGAAAATTGATTACACAAAAGATATTAAAGAGAGACCATCTACATTTTTTCTATTACTACAATTAACATGTGAAGTTGGACGTTTTGTGAATAACATAAACACTTTCCCCCTTTTAGTGAAAAGAGATTCCCCCCCCCTCACATGTTATCTGATTATAAATTTCACTCCCTTCACTCATCCCAGCTCTTCCCCATTTTCCTCTCTATCTGGATACATACCCTCATCAATCCACAAAATGGCATTTCAGGGATAATAGTAAAGTAAAATAAAGCAAAAAATTATCACATCTGACTAGGACAAAACAAACAGAAGGAAAAGAGTCCTCCCAAAGAAACAAACAAAAGATAGATACAGAGGCCCACTTTGTCACACACAGATGACTGGATGCCATTTTATACGTGTGTGTGTGTGTGTGTGTGTGTGTGTGTGTGTGTGTGTGTGTGTGTGTGTGTACAAAGGACCTGTAGGGTATATAATATTTTAAGACCAGGACCCTCCAAATAGAGTTCATTTTCTGTTGTCTGTCTACTTCTGGGCATGCAGCCTCAGCTTACATTAAAGAATAGTTTTTCCAGTAGGCTCCCCTGAAGAAAACTTAATTTTTATTTATTAGAATTTATCAATTAGAGTTAGTTTTCAGGTCAGGTATGGGGTCACTTACTATCCACATATAAGCAACTACACACAACGTTTGTCTTTTTGAGTCTGGATTACCTTATTCAGGATGATTATTTTTCTGATTCCATGAGGTTGAATAATTTCTAATAAATATGTTTATTTAGTTTATATTTTTGGGGGCTGAGGAGCATTGCCCAAGTTCTGGTGAATAACTGGGCTTTGTGATTCCCCGGTAATGATATTGAGGAAGGAGCTGAAACGAGTGGAAAGAGTTGTATATCATATCAGCCACCCAGACCAAGAGAGAAATCAGTCTCTGACTTAGAAGAAAAAGTAGAGAGAAGATCTCCCAACAGCAGTCTAAATTGCTTCCAGTGATGTTTCTTTTTTTTTTTTTTCTGTAACTGAAGAACAGCTCACCATGTCCCACCTCAGGAAGGCCCTTCTTTATATCACAGTCCTATAGACCAAATATTCAAACACGATCCCACAGCGGACGAACCACACTCAGTCTATTGACAAATGAGAGTCAGTATACATAAAATCCAAGGTAGAAATCAAAATTCCTCACTGTTAACTGGAAATAGTGATATAAGCTTTGCAGTCTATTTCTTATTATAATTGATTTAGTATAATGTTATATTCTAAACTAAGATGGGTCCAGACACACATGTCTAGTTTATAAGAAGGTACAGTCTTTTTCTAGAATTCAGTACCATGAAAATCTTGGGAATAAGAGGTATTTTACCCTGTGTCTTTGAATCATTAGTATCTCAATTCAACAGAAATAAACCTGCCCGTTTAGGTACCACTCTCCCAAAGATGTATAACACATGGTATTTTCAACCATTTTCTTCTTCAGTGAGGAACAGGTACCTCTTCGTATCAATGCTATCTTTACTCTCTTCGTTTAAGGTGTGCGAGAGACTCAACCTTCTCTTTGGAATGAAAGTTAGCTCTTTATAGCTGCATTTTAATATACCAATTAGAGATTCTGCTGCCAGAAAGTCTGTATCTTAGACTCTTAAAATAATGATCCGCTACAAGTCATTACATTTAAATGAAAGGTCAACTATAACACAACTTAATATTTCACTGTCAAGGTTTACTTCCTAGGTGATATTATCTTGTAGTTTCATTATGATGATAGTTTCCTAATGTGCAACTCCAGACTCATTATGCTTCCCATTTTGTATTTTCAGCTAAATATACATTTATCTAAGTGTTTCTGAGACAGGTGTATGGGCTTGCATTCTTGTTGGTTATTCAGCGTCTCAATAATGGCACACACGTTTGTGTTAAAAATTCTCTCCTCTGTCTCTGTCTCTGTCTCTCTGTCTCTGTCTCTCTCTCCTTCTCTCTCTCTGTCTCGCTTTGACATATCTCATTCATACAGTCTTTAAAATCTAGAGAGAACACCAACTTTTCACTTTCTCGCCTACACTGGTATCATCCCTAATGAATTAATACTATTTCTGATCTCAGTTATCCATGCCTTGTTATTCTCTCTCTCTCTCTCTCTCTCTCTCTCTCTCTCTCTCTCTCTCTCTCTCTCTCTCTCTCTCTCTCTCTCTCCCTCCCTTCCCCTCCCCCCTCTCTCTTCTTATATGCATGTTTACCTGAATATGTGGTTGTGTGCCATATACCTGTCTCATGCCTGTAGACGCCAGAATTGAACAAAGTCCTCTAAGATTTTGATTATAGGCAGTTGTGCAGCATCCCATGTGAGTGCCGAGAACTGATTCCAGACCTTCCAGAAGAGCAACAAGTACTCTTAACCTGTCAGCCTTTGTATCCAGTGTCCTTATACCCCCCTTAAAGCCATGCTTCCTTTTTATTCATCTCAATATTCTATATTCTTTTCTGTCCACATTATCATCCAAGACAGTTTTATCAAAGGTTTTGAGTCACTTGTCAGTCATCCCCAGAGGTTAATTGACATACTCTGTCATTCTCAATAGTTTTAACTCCCATGTGCTCTGACTTTTGTGGTGTTTATCTTCCACCACTTGGACTTTTACTCCGCCATTACTTCCTTGCACCATTGAAGAAATTATCTCTTTTCAGCTGCTTTTGTATTCTCTTCATATTTGTGATTCAATACTTGTCAGTAGGGAAAACTTCCTCCAAAATCATGTCCTGTGAAATAGTACACACATTATTTTTCATATTTATCCTTTCTTGTTTATCACAAAATGGAGGACTATATTTTCAAAATTGTAGAACTACCATTTACTTAATCATTCTGTCTTCCCTCTCCCTGCTTAGCTACAGAATAAATGAACTAATAGTACTTTTCCTAGAGACAGATGAAAATAACACACACATACACATACACACATACATGATTTGTTCACTTTTATTTCATGTGTATGTGTTCTGCCTACATGTGTGTATACATTTCTTCATTGCCTCGTGTGAAAGAAAACCAGAAAGGGTATTGGATTATTTTAACTGGAATAGCTGACAGTTGTATGTTGCCATGCTGCTTGTAGAAACCAAAGCTAGGACCTCTGCAAAAGCAGCAACTGATCTTAGCTGCTGAGTTACCTCTCAGTCCCAGAAATGATATTTTAAAAGAACATGTTTGCCATATTGATTTTCATGTTTACTATTATTCTTTTATTACCATTACTCACATCTGTTTTGAGGGGACATAGTTCGTATTTATTGAAATGAGAAAGCCTAAGATGCAAAGCTATTCGTGTGCTTGTCGTAATGAGGTATCCAATGATGTCATAGATTGGAATTGTTAATGTCACTTGCATGCTTATTTTGCCTCTGTCTTATGGAAATTTATTTTCTTCTAGCAGTAGCATTGAGTAAAGGAGAGTGATAGGACTAAATTTCAGTTTGATATTTATTTCCTGAATCCTCTGACACCTTATTTCAGAAGGTGAGGCATTGCTTTTCCAGTGGAGTGTTTTGAATACACAATAACGAAGCTCCACTGAACAATATTACCCTGAAAATGTAATAGGTTTGATGACACACGAAATAATGAAGAGAGTCTAGAAGTCAAATTGCTGTTCATTGTATTTTTTCTTTCTCAGGGGAAGCCTTAATGATTTCAACTCACGTCTTTCAAAAAGCTTAAATACTAATTTATAGCTATGCCAATTAGAATTAAAGTTATGAGGATATCTTTTATTCCCAAAAATGATATTGAATACAGAAAGTTGAGTAGCTCAGGTGCCCTTATTTCTCTGAAGACAAAGTGCAATTTCCCTCTTTGCATAGGAATTGGCTTTACTTGATCTCTAAAGAAGCTGCAAAAGACAAGCCTTATGAATTAATCAGATACATCCTGAAATGTTAGGAAAATAAGCACAGATAATCCTATTATCTTTACAGAATTCATATATTTTTCTCCAATTACTTTCCACTAAATACAGAAGTCACTTTTTAAATGCTTTAAATCTCCTGACCCTCTCAAGTAACAGAAAAAAATTGTGATAAGGATCTTATGGTACCACTACCAAAATTTTTCTTAGCAGAAATGCTAAGAGATGCAGCTGAACTTATGACTATAAAATCTTGAGAGTGTATATGGAGATTTTCATCCTCTCCCACATACGTTCAAAGTATGACCCCATAATTATTAAATGATGATTTGATCAAGACCTAAGACTAGCACATGCTTCATTTCCTGATTAGCTAAGTCCATTGGGGGTATAGAGCACTGAGGCTGAACAAAACATCATGGTTTTTGGGGACATATTTTTAAGGATAACAATGGAAAATAAACCTAGAAAAGAGGGTAAGAAACAAGAGATATTCTCCAAAGTCTGGTTAACTAAGTCCCACCTTCTATTCTTTTGCAAATTCTCAATAATACATCAAACTCTGAGCACAAAAATGAACTAATCCACTGAAGAAGTTGGATTCATTGTGACACAAGTCTTTTCAAAAATCTTTTAGTTGGAAGTATCTAAGCTATAGGACTGTCATTATCTTTTACTTGAAGAGAAGAATGCTGAGGCCATAAGGTTTAAAGAGTTTATAAATGGTTATACCAGGCAGCTAGTAAAGGTTGAAATTGTCTTTAAATAGGGACTATGTGTTTCCTATCCAGGCTACATACTAAATTATAGTATATTTCCATAAAATATAATCCTGAAAATAGAATTTAGTATTCTTTTCTTTTTTTAGCCATAACCTCAATACAAAATTTGAATTAGGATTACTAGAAGATATTTAATATCAAAGTTAATACTACCTCATGCTTTGGTTTATTTTTAAAGTAATGTGCTGAAAATGATTTTCAATGAAAATAGGCATTTTAACTCAGAATATTAATGTCACTACAAAGTTATGTTTTTCTAATTTATTAAAGGCTATATCTGCACATATATTTATATATACAGACATATTTAAACTTACTTTGAAGTGATTTTAGATTCTCATGTAACTATAAAAATAGAAACTTTATACTCATATTTTCCGTTAGAATACTAGACTTCCCAGCACTTTCCTACACAGGCAAAAATGTGACATATTATCTTGAACCAGATCTCATACTAGGCTCGGTCCATCATGCTGTTAAAATTAAAAGTTTCTGGCTAAATTTATGCAGAGCCAGTCCTTGTGATCTAGTAGTCTGACATCTGAGACAGGGATGATTAGCCTATGAAGTTCTTAGGACTGTATCTTTTTCTTGAGCACAGAAGGAAGAATTTGTTTTTCCAGCTCTGAAGTTGCCAGCTCATCATTTGTTAAGCTGCTGCTCTTTGAAGACTTAAATCATTCTATCACTCTATCGGCATGACACTAATTGCTCTACATCTCTCTTCCACATTCTAAAGAATCGTGCTGATGAAATATACGGGACATGAAAAAGAAGGAAGGACAATTTAGTAGAAAGAAGGAGATTAGCTGAATGGACTGAGATGAGTGGGGGGGGTAGTGAGGAGCAGCATGAATAAGAACAATGTAGCATTTGTGTAAGAAAACTCTATGAAACCCATTACTGTGTATGCTAGCCTAAAAAATTATAGTAAATGAGTAAATATCTAAAAAGGACTCCTGTGATTACATTAGACTCACATAGACACTATAAGGAAATTTCTTGTGGCTGACTAACAATATTAATATTATCTGAAACTTTAATTAGCTTTTACTAAGCAATATAACCTAACCACAGATAGAGAAGACAGAAATGTTAATTAACTATTAGAGGGGGCCAGACAAGGTAGGCACTATTCAATGTTCACACTCATGTACTGAGACACAAAACCTACTCCATCTTAGGACCAGCCTAAAAAAAATCAAAACAAACAAACAAACAAACAAACCTGAGAACTTGGCTGTCAGATGAACCCAAGCTGCACCCAAGTACCAGGACCCCGCAGCTTGTCCTTGGTCAGTTACGCCTTAACTATTTCTTAGCAATAGTTAAACAAAGATTATGCTGATTGCTTCAGATCTACTTTCAGGCATTTGTGATTGTATGGATATCGCCATTCTTCTGAGCACCCACCTGCTGGCTTATACTCAGATACTTGCCAGGGTAGATGTCTCCTCACTTACTTCCAGTTCCTACAAAACCTTGTCCTTCTGAGGGTTCAAGGCTTTGAGGCTGCTCTGCCCTCCTGTCCTGCTGTGTCAGGGTTGGGTTGGAGGAGAGCCCAAGTTTACCTCCAGTAGAGACACAGGGCCTCAAGTAGAGAGACAGAGTTATTAACACACAGTCAAAATTTCTGACTCAGAATTGTTCTGGTATAAAAGAAGTGCAGGGATAAAAATGGAGAAGAGACTGAAAGAAAGACAGTCCAATGACGTGCCCAACTTGGGTATCATCTCATGGGGGTCTGGGGGATTGGAGTGGGGCACTGACACTGTTATTGATGCTATGGTGTTCTTACAGACAGGAGCCTGGCATGGCAGTCTTCTGAGAGGCCCTTCCAGCATCTGACTGAGACAGACATAGATGCTTACACCCAACATTTGAACTGAAGTCCAGAACCCCTGTGATTGAATTAGGGGAAAGATTAAAGAAGCTGAAGAGGAGCATTCTCAATTAACCCAGACACCAGGGATATCTCAGAAACTAAGCCACCACCAGGAGCATACATGGGTGTCCCACGCGCGACTTTCCGCCAGGAAGAAGCACGCGAGACATAGAAATTCTTGTTATGAGTGATACTTTATTCCTATCTCATGGAGAAGCCCCGCGCACCGGCCAGGCACGCCTATTTAACCCTCTCGCACGCATCCACACCTGATTGGTTGCTTACTCATGACCTCATCAGGCACGCCCCGGAATGGGCAAAGACCTGGCACGAAGGCACTCTTGCACATGCACACAGTTAACTTCCTGAGAAGGGGGGCCGGGACGCCGCGGCGAAGGCTGGCGCCATCTTGACTGACTTGGCCTTCCATGTGGGGCGCAGTGGAAGCCAGCGCCATCTAGTGGTGGCGCATGTTATTGCGGCCCTCTACATCTCACCCTTATAATTATAATTTTATAGCAGTCATGATCACCCTATCGCGTGCAATAAGGAAACCTCAGCGATGTGCAGGGGCTGATCAAAGGAAATCACTGAGTCTCTCTCAGTCCCAGTGCAAATGGACCCACAGGTCCATGGGGTGCAAGAGCAGAGAACTCAGAATACAGAGAGAATCCCTCTCCTCCCAGTGCAAATGGACCCACAGGTCCATGGGGTGCAGGAGCAGGGAACTCAGATACAGAGTAAGTCCTGAGCAAGATAACCAAATTCCAGGGGAGGCCCTTTGTACAATGGCCACAAGTGCTTGAGTGATTAACGGCCTTGTCACGTTACTGTTGAGATCTGAGTTTGCAAACCAACCATGGTATGAATACTGATCCACAGCATAGGGCTGCATCAAACAGAGCCACTCTCGATAAGTAGTGGGCACCTCATTTGGTCCTCCTCAGCTGTTGCCACCAAGGGCCATGGTCAAGCCACTCCTATAATGTAATTTAGAATATCCAATTGTTAGTAACTACTCCAGAAAGTTCACCCACTGTACTTGTCTAACAATAGATTGGGGGAGGATAACTGCAGACACTGCAGACACAATGTCTGTAGCAGTAATGGCTGCTACAATAGCAGCGAAAGTGTCAAGGTCTTTTTCAGGACAGTTCAGGATCAGTCATTTTTCTCTGGAACAACCAGCAGACAATGGAACCAATTTCTGAGATCTGTATGACCAGGACAGAGTTCTCCATTGTAGCTTTACACAGGTGGCTTTCTGTGAAGCTACAGTCTGTAAAATGGCAACACCAGTTACCAGTTAAGGCAGCAAGAGTCACCAGGGAAATGAAGGGACAGGGGTAACAGCTGGAGTCAGCAAGCAGCAGTGTACAGAGTCTGGCGTAGGCCACAGTGGGGATGGGAACACACGCAGCGTAACACTGACTGCAGCAACGGCAAAATCTCTGTGATGACAAAAGTTGAAGGGGGGATCTTCCACCTTCCTTTCAGGGCAGAGGAATGACTCTAGGGACCCGAACCACGAGAGCTGAATCTTCATGTAACCAGGATCAGCAAGTCTCAGCAACCACCCAGGCAGCTGGCACACTCTTGTAGCATCCTGTAGAAAAAACACAAACATTCCCTCTTCCCCATATAAAATATCTGGACAGGAACATGTCACTAAGTGGATCTCTCTCACCTAGGCAGAAGTATGCCTAGTTGTAGGGTGCCATAAACTTTGGCATCCAAATTTTTAAAATTGAAATAAAAGGAGCATTGTTTAGCATACAGGGATAACTCCCCCTTTTTATTTATAAAGATATAGTAAAGATATTATTTATTAAGGTAAGTCCTCGAGGATTAAATTGAGGACACTGAGCACTTGTATATATAAATTGACTTGTATATCAAACTATTGTCTCTAGTATATTGTATTGGATATATAAAGAATGAGATTTTTTCACTAACTGTTCTTATGTAAGGCCTAATCTGTCTGGTATCTGTCCTCCCTAGTTAAGGAGCCCAGGCAATCCAGTTTAAGTTCTTAAATGGTCTATTAAGGAACAGTATATAGTGCTCTTAATCACTAAGCCATCTCTCCAGCACCTCACAAACTTTATTTACCTAAACATAAGCATTAATTAGAAATGTCAAATCCTGTAAACAAGGTCCAGATTTAGCCTTATTTAGAAATCCCTGAGTTGGCAGGGTGAGGCTGGGCGTTGAAAGTAAGCAAATGGAGTCTTCCTCTTTTCGTGAGGGTGTGTTATCAACCCCATTACCATTATCAAAGAGCTGGGTCTATGGTTTTGTTTAGTTGTCTGAGCCAGAGCACTGAAAGGACAGTGAGTTGTCAGACAATTTACACTGAAATCACTCACTGATTTTAAGTAGAAAACCTGTCTCTAATAAAGCATTAAGTAATTGAAATCAATTGTAAACCACAAACCACACAATGACTATCAGTATATGAAGTGAAAGCTTGATTTTTACATTTTAAAAACAGTGTCTAAAGCATGGAATTTAATAATTTGTGCTGAAGCAGCAGAAACTCAAGAGAATAAGCCAGTGATCCAATCATACATGTAGCCTTTTCATTAGATGACCCACCTATAAATACAGTAAGCGCATTTCCTATGGGTAGTACGCACAAATATGTAGGAAGTACAAAAGCATGTAAAGAGTAAAATTATCAATTTTGCCTGAAAAATTTGTATAAGTAATAGGCCAAATATCAGTATTTTGTAATGACCAATTAACTGTTGTTTGGAATAAGGTAAGTTTCACCAGGTTTCTTTTTAAAATACTTCTATGACTGTAGCCTACAATTCTGTATTAACACAGCTGAAGCTTTATCTCCAATGTGCATAACAAAGACCTAAGTCCTCTGGTAAGGTGAGGTACTTAGCCAATTAACATATCCTTAGAAGCTTAAAATTAGTTTCAAATATTCTTTTCTGGAGTAGTGTAACAGCTACTCCCCAAATATTAAAGCTCATTTTGCGAGCAAAAGTTTGTAGTAAAAATTTTTATATACACTGAAAGATTTAAGGTTCTAACTTTTTACATTGAAGAAGTAACAAAATTATATAATATAAGGCTGTTAGCCACTTTTAATGATATCACTCTATGGGCTCTCTAAAATTATAAGCAAGCTCACAAAATAAAAACTCACAATCGCCAGGATGTAAACAAACTGCATAAAAACAATCCTCTAAATCTATCTTGAAATGGCAGTTGGAGTAAGGAAACTGGCTGTAATGTTCTCATAAGTTCTAAAACCTCATCAATCCTTTGTAAATCCTGTAACAATCTCTACCTGTTTGATTTTTTTTTTTTCCAGTGTCAAGCCAGAAGAGGAAAAGGCCTCTGGTTTCTTTATGGACCAAACTATATATCTAAAGTACAGCACTTAGCAGGTATCTGCGAAGCACAGTGGGGAACCCTGGCTGAGACTTAGGTAACAAAGGACTGACTACGTAGCCTGAATAAATTAGGGAAATAACCAGGAAGGCCAGCCTAATTCTGACTCAGGTGAGAAGTACCTGGCCAGATTGCTAGTTGGGGACAAAAGGCTTCCACATGTAAGGGCAGGGTTCAGCAGGGGTCAAACCTTGCTGGAGACCCAGAAGGGTCTTGTTGAGGCTGAAAACATTCCATGAATGTAAACTTCTTGTGCCGTAAATTACAGGGAGAGGCTTTTGATCCTACAATCTAAGGCTAAGGCCAAACAGTGACAAGGCAACCAGGCCCATGTCACATGTTATCTAGAATGACTTCATCTAAATTACAATTTTAAGACAACATTCTGTTACCAATGTTACACCTTTTTAACCATATCTAATAACTTAAAAGCCAATAGTACATAACCAAGGCGTGTAGAGCATATTTATACATTTAAAACCAATCAGAAACAAAATTGAAGTGGCTACACATGTCTTTAATATTTAGACCAAGCACCATTTTTACTTTTCTAGCTATGATTTTAAGAGAAGCACCTTGTCACCTGCTAAGTTTAATAATAAGTCAGGGATTTTTCTAAGAGAAACAGCCATCAGCTTCATTACCATAGAAGCTGTGAAGCTCCCAGTTGCCTTTCAGATTGGCTAGTATAAACATTTAGCCACCCCCTGGGGAGCTTGCCCAGAGGACTTAGGCTTCTAGCTACAGATGTAGGCTCTAAAAGCCCATTGAAACTGCTTTTTATTCATTGTTCCCTTCTTGAAACGAGTTAAAACAAAGTCAAGGTGTGAACGACTGGCAGATAAAGTTTTTATCATTTTTTCTTTTGAACATGAAACATAAAACATTTAAACAACGAGAAACAAAAACCACAGACATAAACTGACAGACATGGGGACATCCTGGTGCACCAGAGACAAACAATAGACAAAGAGGAAAAAACTAGATGGTGTCCATGGTGACTATCCACTCGGGTGGAGTTGATTGTCTCAATTCCTGGACTAGTCCACCAACGTGTTGAAACCCAATTCCTGTAAGATACTGAGATATATTATCTGAGCGGCACGACCGACATTTGCCAATGGTATGGAAGTGAAACACAGCCCTGAATATTTTTACTCACAACCCAATTACATTAACTCTATCAGGCTGTGCACGGGCACTGAGATTTCCTTTTGTTTGATTCTCCTGAATAAATCTTCAGGCGGTCTGCCTCGATCAAATCTGATCAGCATGTCTCTGCAAAGCTGTCGTGTCAGCGCACGGATGCCGCGGCGTCCCGAGAGCCTGCGCGGGAGCTTAATTATACCTTTTATAAGCACCAAGACAAAGTTTTTCTCCCAAAATACTGTGTTCCTTTTACTTCCTCCCTTCTCTCCTGGGGCATTCTTTCCCCAATATTTCACCTCCAAATTGGAGGGGACTGGTACTTGAGATCGATCAGGATCCTTTTCTCGTTGCAACTTTTCACTACCCTCTGTTTCTGACGCTCTCCGCCCTCGCCCCAACACTCTCCACTTTGCTGTTATAGTTGAGCAGTTCCCTTGCAACCTCTGAAGCCATTTGGCGGTAGCTAGAAACTCAAAGGTCAATAGAAAAAGCCCGAGGGTTGCCAGAGCAACCATAGCGGCACCTGCCGCGTCCGGCAGGGGACTGAGTTGGAGCAGATCAAGGCTAGCCATGGTCTCTCAGAGTTTTTTACCTGCATTCCATAGCTTCTGAATTTCTTCCGTGAAACGGAGGCCTCTCGTAGCGCCGGCAATGATGTTTTTGTTCTGGGTTTCTCAGCACCAAATGTCCCACGCGCGACTTTCCGCCGGCAAGAAGCACGCGAGACATAGAAATTCTTGTTATGAGTGATACTTTATTCCTATCTCATGGAGAAGCCCCGCGCACCGGCCAGGTGCGCCTATTTAACCCTCTCGCACGCATCCACACCTGATTGGTTGCTTACTCATGACCTCATCAGGCACGCCCCGGAATGGGCAAAGACCTGGCACGAAGGCACTCTTGCACATCGCGCACAGTTAACTTCCTGAGAAGGGGCGGGATGCCATGCGAAGGCTGGCGCCATCTTGACTGACTTGGCCTTCCATGTGGGGCGCAGTGGAAGCCAGCGCCATCTAGTGGTGGCGCATGTTATTGCGGCCCTCTACACATGGGCTTGTCTGAGGCCCCTGATACATATATAGCAGAGATTTGCCAGGTCTAATTTCAGTGGGAGAATATGCACTTAATCCTCAAAAAACATGTAGCCCCAGGGAGGGGGAAGGCCTGGTGTATGGGGAGCACCCCCTGGGAAGTAAGGCAAACTAGGAATTGGATGACGAACTGTGGGAGGGAGGACTGGAATGTAAATAAATAAAATAATTAAAAAGAAAAGAGACCCTAATGATATCACATTGGAAATGGCTCCTTGGCAGATTTTTATAGTTCATGAAGACTTCCTGGCACAATAGTACAACTACCCTAACTTTGTTTTCTTTATCTGGTGGCATTTTCTTTACATGGTATATCTTGTTGCTGGTCTATTTTTGTCTATTTCTCTCTTCCCGCCCCTTGAATCTTATTTTCCATTTTATTTAGGTTCTACATAAAAATATAATTTAAAAAGTAATATATTTTTAAATTAAATGTCTATTTTATCAGCCCACTTACATTGACTAAATCTGAAAATTATACATCTTTCTAGAGTCATGTCTATCCAGCGACTGGATAGTGATTGGATAGATATTGTCCCTATTTGATGACAAGCCTGAGCTGCCTCTGAATTTAGCAAGGCTGTTCTTGGGTCCACAAGAGAGGTGACTGTACTGCCGCCTCTTTTTGCTACTTCACTGCCCTTTTGAGTTCTGTCACCACAGCCTGTATGTTAATAAATGCCTTATGACAAACTGCAGCTTGCAACCTCATCTTAGTTATTAGTTTGATGTTTTTCTTCATAGCATTTTAACATACCAGTATGTTTTGATATATGTTATTGTACTAGCTTAGGCTCTCAATTAGCTGAACTCTTTTTTGTCTTGTTTCACTTTATTCCAGATGAAAACATTCCCCTTTTGATTTTGTTTGAAGGTAGTTGATGTTCATATTATTTCGTCTATTTATGTGTTGGTTACCTGTCTCTGTTTCCTTCTGTTTTTATGATAAAACACTGGCAAAAATAACTTAGGTAGTAACAATTTATTATTTTTTTTTAGCTTGCAGTCCATAGTCATTCATTGAGACAAGCCAAGGTAACAACCCAAACAGGAGAGACCATGGAGGAATACTCCTGACTAGCTTGCCTAGCTCTAGTTCATTCTTAGCCTTCAAACTTACACAGACCAGATTCATCTGTGGTAGAAGTACTTCCAAGAGTGGGAATGGCAGTTCTCATGGACTGGCATTCAGGTAAAAGCCTAGACACAACTACAAGCCAATCTGATTGAGGCAAACCCTCAGTTGAGGTTGCCTGTTCCTAAACCATTGTAGTTTGTGAGAAGCTGATCAAAACGTAAACAGTATATTACCACTGAAGTTGAAGTTTATATATGGAATAAACTTTCTGGAACCATAAATATTGTAATAATATTAAATTAGAAATAAGAGAGCAATCATACCAACCTCTACAATAACACATAATAATTTTATTACCTTTTTATTAATTTTAATCTGAGATATACTCATAATCATATTTCTAAACAGGCAACATTTGCTTCTATTGATGTTCATGTTCTTTTTGTCCCTTTCAGTAGTTTGCCCTCTTAAACTTCTCAGAACCGATGATGTTGACGTTGTCACTGTGGCTGGATGTACTTGGTGGACGTTCCCTTACATAACACTGAATGATTATAAACACTCAATTTTGCTAGTGTTAGAACATAATTATTAACCTTTCTGAGAACTAGCTATTTTTCATTGTACAACTTGTCACCATGATGACATTGCTCTTTTCAATATGTATTTGTATTTATTTTTATTAGACTTTTAAAAACTTTTTAATTGGATATTTTCTTTATTTACATTTCAAATGTTATCCCCTTTCATTGTTTCCCCTTCCGAACGCCCTATCCAATCCTCCCTCCCCCTCCTTCTATGAGGGTGCTCCCCGTCCCACCCATCCACTTCCACCTCACCACCCTGGCATTCCCCTACTCTGGGGCATTGAGCCTTCAGAGATCCAAGGGCTGCTCCTCTTATTGCTGCCCGACAAGGCCATCCTCTGCTACATATGCAGCTGGAGCAATGTGTACTCTTTGGTTAGTGGTTTAGTCCCTGGAGCTCTGGGTTGTCTGGTGGGTTAATATTGCTGTTCTTTCTATGGGATCACAAACCCCTTCAGTTCCTTCAGTCCTTTCTCTAAGTCCTCCATTGGGGTCCTCAAGCTCAGTACAATGGTTGGCTGTGAGCATCTGCCTCTGTATTTGTCAGGCTCTGGTAGATTTACATCCAAATCACTGCCTCTTTGCCAGTGCCCCTGTCCCATAGTCCCTCCCACATGTCCACTATCCTTCTCTCAGAGAGTGGAGGCCATCCCACCACCCATTCCCTCTCCCCAAAACACATACTATATCCTTTCACCCTGGCACATCAAGTATCTGCAGGGTAGGCTTCTCTTCTACTGAGGCCAGACAAGACAACGAATACGAGAACGGATTCCACAGACAGGTAACAGTTTTATGGATAACCCCCACGCCAGATGTTTAGAACCCTCATGAAGACCAAACTTCACATCTGCTACAGATGTGTAAGGGGCCGAGGTTGGGTACATGTATGCTCTTTGTTTGGTGGTTCAGTCTCTGAGGGCCCACAGGGTCCAGTTTAATTGACTCTGTTGGTCTTTCTATGGAATTCTTAGCCCATTTGGGATTTTCGATTCTTCCCTGAACTCTTTCCTAAGAGTCTCCAAGCTCCATTCAATGTTTGGCTGTAAATCTCTGTGTCAGTCCCACTCAGCTGCTGAGTGGAGGTTCTCAGAGGGTAGTCATGCTAGGTGCCTGTTTGCAAGCATAAATGAGTAGCACTAATAGTGTGAGGGATTGGTACTTGTCTATGAAATGGGTTTATAGTGCACTGATTATTGATTGGCCGTTTCCTCAGTCTCTGCTCCATTTCTTGTCCCAGTATTTCTTGTAGGCAGTACAAATTTTGGTTTGAAAGTTTTGTGGGTGGGTTGATGCCCTTATTACTCGACTAGTTACAGGTGGTGGCCTTTTCCGGTTCCATATCCCCATTGCTCAGACCAAGTTACCGCATTGATCCTTGGGAGGCCCCCAAATCCCAGGTCTCAAACATATCCTCGAGATGCTTCCCCAATCCCTGCCAGCTGCAAATTTCCATTTATCTCATAGCTATCTGGTATCTCTCCTGTCTCTCTCCACATCTGATCCCATTTCCCTCCCCAACCCTCCCCTACCCAATTCTCTATTACTTTCCACCTTCTAGAACTATTTTATTCCCCCTTCTAAGTTAGATTCAAGCATCCCTGCTTTGGCCTTCCCTCTTCAGCTTTTTGGGTGTGTGGAATATAGCATGGGTAGTCTTTATTTTTTGGCTAATATCCAGTTATAAGTGAATACATAGCATACATGTACTTTGGGGTCTTGGTTACCTCATTAGGATGGTATTTTCAAGGTTCATCCATTTGCCTGCAAAATTCATGATGTCTTTGTTTTTAATGGCTGAATAATATTCAGTGTAGATGTACCACATTTTGTTTATCCATTCTTCAGTTGAGGGATTATTATGAATAAAGCTGCTACGAACATAGTGGTGGAATGTTAGAGCATCTTTTGGGTATATGCCCAGAATTGGTTTAGCTGGGTCTTGAGGTAGAACTGTTCCATTTTATTAGAAACTGCCAAATTGATTTCCAAAGTGGTTGTACACTTTTGCACTCACACTGGCAATGGAGAAATGTTCCCCCTGTTCCACATCCTGGCCAGCATGTGCTCTCACTTGAAATTTTCATCTTAGCCATTCTGATGGGTGTAAAATGGAATAACAGAGTCATTTTGATTTTCATTTCCTTGATGACTAAGGGCTTAGACCATTTCTTTAAGGGTTTCTTGGCCATTCAAGATTCATCTGTTTAGAATTCTTTTTAGCACTGTATCCCATTTTAAATTGGGTCATCTGGGTTGTGGGTGCCTAACTTCTTGAGTTCTTTATAAATTTTAGATATTAGCCCTCTGTCAGATGTAGTGTTGATGGTGATCCTTTGGCAATCTGTAGACTGCCATATGTCCTACTGACAGTGTCCTTTGCCTTACAGTAGCTTCTCAGTTTCATGCGATCCCATTTATCAATTGTTGATCTTAGAGCCTGAGCCACTGGACTTCTGTTCACGAAAACCATCCTGAGAGCTAGCTAGTTTTAATTGTACAACTTAAGAACATGATGACATTATTTTCCTCCTTTTAATGTATATTGTTTTGGGAAGCCAACTTGTTCATTTCTTGAATCATTTATTTATTTTGTCTTAGGGATTTTAGCTTACTATTATTATCTTTGTTATCTTGTGGTTGGGGAATGGGGACACATACAAATCTTACCAATTTTATGCTATGATTCTTAGGTTTTCTTTTGCGTGCATTCACTCAGTGATTTTTAGCAAATTATAAATTTTCATCTCTTGAATATTTATGTTTCCAATGCTTTTTATAGTCTCTTGTTATATATGATGCTGCCTTTCTCTCCCCTCCATGTCTCTTTGTCAAACTTTGAAGAGTTTTTTTTTTAAAATAATTTCATTTTTCTGTCATGTTTTCTAGGTAATTTTATATCTATACTTTCTGGGTAGCATTTTTGTTCCTCAGTGAAATCTAATCTATTTTTCAGCTTTCTTGTCACGTTAAATTTTGATTCCTGTCTTCTTGCCACTTCTATATGTTCCCTTGGAAATTCATTTCAAATCTATTCAGTCATGCTAAAAGTCTCTTTTATCATATTCATATTTTCAGTTCCACTGTATTTATCTAGACATGCTGAGCTTACTGGTTTTATGTACACTGCAAATAACCTCAGTTTTTTATCTGGATCTGTTGACTTTGTCCTCTACCCTCTTCTTTGTTGAGGGAGACCTCACCTTTTGATAGAAATACATCATTTTGATAGCACATCATTTTTATACTGCTTTTGTTTGATCTATGCCAGGTTTCTGAGACAACCACTTTAAAATAACTGAGGTAAAGCTGCCCCGTGTTTCAAATAGTCTGCAATAAGAAATTTTCCCATGGTGTGTGGTGCTTCCCTTGAAGCTTGTCCTATAGACACCTTCTGTAACTCTGTGTTGATATTTCCAGCTCAACTCCCAATGTATTATCTTTCATCAGTGACCTAGACTTTGGCATTGAAGCTAAAAACTGGAGTACCACTCACTTCAACTTTCCTTCAAGTTGAGAGCTAGCTAGCATGGGAGCTTGTTTCTAAATGCAGGATTACTATTTTCTCTTCACTTATGGTCCCTGAAATGTC
This sequence comes from Rattus rattus, assembly GCF_011064425.1. NCBI lineage: Eukaryota > Metazoa > Chordata > Mammalia > Rodentia > Muridae > Rattus > Rattus rattus. Next base: position 13,622,057 of record NC_046161.1, on the reverse strand, counting down.
TTATAATTTGCCAATAGAACAACACATGGAAATTTTTATGAGTTTACTTGGTTCACTGATACTTTCTATAAAAAGAGTTCATTTTAATTTTAAAATTGAAAACAGTATTTTTATATAGATGTCAGTGTTTCTTGCACATCAGTGAGTTTTAGTGTGCAAGTAAATCTGACAAGGCAGTTTTTGTCCCCAGCCCAATTTTCCAGTAGCTCATTTTTCTCCACATGAGATCATCATACACCTTCAAATGTGAAACCATGTTCTGAGTTTCAATAGATCTAAGATTCCTGCCATATATTCTGTAGTAGTTCACTGAATATGCATTGGGAATTTTATTCAGAAGTCATGTAATGTTCGACAGTAAACAGGAAAATATATTTCCAGTACAGTTGCAATTCAGCAGACATAATTAAGTGCTATACAGCAAAGGTATTTCCCTTATGTATTTTCTGTATTATCTATTTAATAAATACAAATATTTTTCCTGATGAGTTAACAGATTTTATGACTTGCACATGAGCTAGGTTATTTTTCTATCCCGAAAAGTTATTGCCCTAATTTATCTAAATATTGAAGTATTTTAGTGCTTATCAATTAATTTATTCTGTATTAAGACATTGAAAGAAATCAATGCATTATGTTTTCACTTTTATTTTTATTTTAAAATTATTTACAGTTCATGCATAACATATTTAATAAATTTCACACATACAATATATTATGATTATGCCTATACCTGTGTTCATCACAGTCTCCTTAATACCCCTATAAGGACCTTAGATTTAAGTCACCTTTCTTTCCTTTTTAGTGTACTACTGGATTAAATTACTGTCACCTCTATATGTAGCCATCTACTGGAGCGTTGGCAACCTCCAAGTGGTTACAGATCCAAAGAACAATTCTATTTTCCCTGTGTTTATAAAGAGTATGGCTCCTCAGTCAGAAGTGGAGTTTCATGACCTCTGTCCTTCATTGTAGAATTTTGACTGGCCAGATCCTGTGCAAGTCTTACACAGGTAACCTGTGTAAGCTCATGAATACAATAGTCATGATTTATGTCCACAAGAAAGCACTTCTTGGCACTTTTCTCCAATCTCTGGCCCTTATGTGTTTCTACCTTCTCATCCACAATGGTCACTGAACTTTGAACGGGGGTTAATAAGGATGTCTGTGTATTGTGTAATATATGGTGTATAGTAAACAGCATAAAATTTGAAAATATCGAATGAAATTTGAATATGTTAAATGATATTCTATATTAAGTAGAAATTACCAGAAAGGGTTGGTATTCTCTTAGTATATGGCAAAGGATCTCTCTCCTAGTTCGGTGTCTATTAGTGTGATAAACACTATGACCAGAGCAAATAGGGGAAGAAAGGGTTTGCTTGATCTGACATTGACAGGTCATAGTCCCTCACCGAATGAAGTCACAGCAGGAATTCAAGGCAGGAATCTAGAGACACAAATGGAACCAGGGTTCATGAAGAAATGCTGCTTACTGTCTTACTTACTCCAATTTTCTTGCCTATCTTCCTTATACTACTCAAGGCTACCTGCACACAGTAATCTTGGCCTTCTATATTAATTAACAATTAAATTTCTCAAATACATAGCCATAGGCCAATCTGATCTAGACAATTTCACAGCTGTGCTTCTCTCTTTGTAGGTTACTCTTGGTCATGTCAAGTTCAGAGCTTAAGAACAGTAGGTTCCCCTTTAGGGCTATGATTTTCTTAGGGCTGTTGCACAAATTTAAACTACAAAACATGACTTTGCTTCAACAAAAATATGACTTTGCTTCTGTTTGGAAGGCTTCCTAAAATTCTTGATTACCCCATCCATAAGAGTTATGAACTTATGCAAGTAATGTGACTGTATTTCTTGATTTTTACATTTTCACTTCACAAAGATGTGTGGATATTGAACTAATTATTTTGTTTATTCTGACAAAACACCAGGGGGGTGATAAGTAAAATTAAAAAAGAGTTTACTTTAGTTAACACTTTTGGTTTGCAGTAAATTATGGTAGAGAAGTCATAGCATCAGAAATTACAAAGCTGTTCACATTGGATCCACAGCCTGGAAGCAGTGAGATGATGGGCATTGGAACTCATGTTGCTTTCTTCAGATTTGTACTGAATCCAGTTCATTCCTCCAGCCCATGTGATGATACCACCACATTCATGATGAACCTTCACTGGTGACCTCTCTAGAAACGCATGTGCGTACCCTGTCGTGCATTTCCCTGGTGATTCCAAATCTCATCAAGTTGACAATGAAGATTAACTATCTCAGAATTAGGTACAAAAAAACGCAAGCGGAAACAACAGTAATTATTTCAGTTCTCAAATATTTTATAATTAACTATTGACTCTAGTGTTAATAGTTTAATATATCATTATTATATAGACTCTTGTGGTCATCTATCATCTTATTTTACCTATGAGAAACTTTAACCAGACTTCTTTGACTTGTATAAGGAATAATGCTTTTCTCAAAATATATCAATGCACAGGAGAAAAATTAAAAATTAAGACTAAAAGGAATTTTAAAGATGTCAAAAATGGTAATTATTAATACCTCATATTCACCTCTTTTTGGTTCCCTAAACTATTATGTGTTTGGTTATCAGAGTAGTTTTAAAGTAATCTTAATTTCAAATTTTCATTTTACAAAATTGTAAAACAAGTAAGTATTTTCTTTATTATACAATTAGACAATGGTAAAGGGATCATTACTTCTTTTCTTTTTCTAATTCTTATCTCTTATAACACATTCTGACTACAGTTCCTTTCCCTCCATTCTTCCAAGTTCCTTTGCTCAACTCCCCTCTCCCCCAGATTTCCTTCTCCATTTTTCTTCCTAAAAGAACAGTATTTTCAAGACAATTTGAAGAGATGATCACAGAGCTTTGTATGAGTGTGAACTCAGTCCTGCAAACTTATTATGGTTATTAGTTTGGTGTTTTTGTGGGAGTCATAATAGTGAAAGTATGGGTGCCGCTGACTCTTACCTGCTCCTGGGATCCTTTCCTTCTACTTGAATCATGGACTCTTAAACTAATAATAATTTTTCATCTTGGTAAGCTTGATTGGGTACGCAAAATTAAAGTTTTTAGTCAAGATAGAAACAAATTTGATCTGTTTATTAGATAATTTCAGAAAATATTGGGCACTTGGATAATCTTTTGTGGTTTGATTTCTAAGTAACATTTTGGGTCAATATATTAGCTATAAGTTCATGAATTTATATAGAAATGTTCAACATTATTAAAAGATTAGAAAAAGAAAAGGTTATTCATCATTGGCTAGTTTTCAGTTGTTGAGAAAGGAGGTCTATTCTTGAGATTTTTCTATAAACACAGTTTTTGGAGCATCCCAAACTTTGCATTTGAAAAACAATAACTAAGATTCATAGGTTTATTTAAAGCTGTAATGGGACTTCAAAAATCACTTAGTCAGGTCCTTTAATTGAAATACACTTCCTCTAGTGTGAACCACTGAAGCAATTTCAAGTCAGGAGCTGGATCAGAAGCACCATACTGTGTTCCCTTAGGAGGACACCATTAGGCAATGAGTGTTCCTCTTCTCCAAACCTCTAAATATTGGCCCATCTATATCAATTACCCTGACTGTGCATGAACCTAATGGACAATTTGGGTCTGGGCTTCATATTAAAGAAAGTTACTGGAAGGCACAGGCTTCTGGTGCATTCTTCCATATGCTAAGGATAAAAAAGTATTTACTTGACTTGTTACCACAAAGTGGCACAGGAGAAGGAAAGTCCCTTTTGCTCCTCCTTTAGTATATCGATAGATTGCAGCTTCCTGGCTTATTCATAGCTGAAGTAAAAACATGAAAAATGTAAATTAAAAAAAAACATGAGAGGGGAGTCATATGTACCACAATCAGCATTAAAAGCAAACACATTGTAATGTTTGTTAAATTTTTAAAATTTTCATAGCAAATACTCCTATGGTAATTAAATTATCTTGATACTGGTTTTTCTTTTCATTGAAAAGATTGACTAATGCTTCCCTTCCTTGAGGTTACCATTACCTTAGAAAACATATTCATGTCCCATTATTTATTGCACCCTCTCTTCCCCTATAGTACCTTTTCATAAATATGCTTAGTAGTACTTCATTCCATTTATAAACATCAATAAACATCAATAGAGAAACATTACAAGATAAACTTCTATTGATCCTTGGAAAAAATTAAAAAATATATTAGCTTCTATGTTAGTAATACATAGCTGGCCCTTCTATCAATATCATTTGGCATATGCAGTGATATAAGTGTCTACGTTTATGCTACTATATCTTTTTTTTTTCTTTTTTTTCAGAACTGGGGACCAAACCCAGGGCCTTGTGTTTGCTAGGCAAGCGCTCTACCACTGAGCTAAATCCCCAACCTCTATGATACTATTTCTATCTACAAACAATGGAATACAATTAAAGCAGAAGGAAATGATTCTTCCTTGGGGATAAAATCGTACCATGTAGTCAAGCTGCTCTCAAACTCAAGATGTTCTTTCCTACATCTGCCTCCTGTATATTGAGATTACATATGTGTGGATACCCAGCTTGGCAATCATAAGAGATGTCTCTAATGCATGGAAAAGGGTGTAAGTTTGGGGTAGGGGAAAGTAGGCTATAGGCTTTATACAAAAGGAAATGTGTTAAAGATCTGGAAAGCCTGTTTACAAAAACAAGTTTTAGATAAGTCTCTAGTGTGCTATCATTATCATAGTTTAGTTCATATTTTAATGGTTTGTTTTCCTTTGTTATGCTATGGAGCCTTTTCTTTTTCAAAGATTCTATTTCTAATATTTTCATCATAAACCATTTGGTTTTAAGGATTTCTATGTGTCTGTATTCTGTTTCAACATTTTATGTAAGCAGAATTATTTTTTAAGAGTAACAGTGAAATTATTTAATTACACCAAGTCATTCTAAAACCTACTTTCTTCATTTCCACTTCATGAAATATCTTTAATGTTGATTTTATGTTCAGGCAACTATATTCTGTTAGTTCTCAGAAAAGAAGAACCACCTGTTTTTCCAAGTCTTGTGATGTGAATGTAAAGTGTCCAACAAAATGCATGTGTTTAGAGACCTGGTCCTCAACTAGGCATATTGTTTAAGGAAGTTGTATCACCTTTCATAAATGCATGTAACTGGAGGCAGTGGATCTCTGGGGTGGAATGGAGTGGAGAGGAGTTTTGACTTTCATTGCTTGGATCTACTTCCTAGTCCATCTTTGCTCTTGGTCTGCAAATACGTGAGGAAGTAGATTCATCCATTCTAGTCCCATGATTTCTCACCATAATAAAATAAATATACCCTTTCTTCTTTAAGTTGATTGTTGTTAGGTGTTTAGTCTCAAATATGAAAAAAGAAACTGATACTCTTTAAGCTATTTTGTGTGTTCTATGCACATGCTACACTAAACTGATAATTTATGATTTGATTAATGATGGGTATGGATTCTTCTTCTTTACATGTTACCTTTCATAAAAATCATAAAAATAAGTGGTTGATCAAGCTTGTGAACAAAGTGGTAAATATGTTGTCTAATAACTTTGAGAAGAATAGGAGACGCCAACCCTTTCTCTAGGACTAATAATGTGGGGTTAGTGGCATCCGATGTATACTCTGCCACAGGGCTCTGTCTCTTGGGGAAGCAGGATGCAGGAAGTTGACCTCACTTACCCCATGCCATTGTGAGACTGGTGTCAAGGCCTAGGGAAGCCCTGGGATACTACTCTGGTGGTGAGGAAATACAGTCTGAGGCACAGGACAGTCAGCGCTGGCTCAGGGGTCCCTGGCCTACGGCAAGGTTGGGACCATTTAGTTCTCAGGCTCTTGGGCACCCAGATGCCACTGGATGCAGCTGAAGAGCTGAGAAGGGAGCTTTTGGCCTGGATCTAGCCTGGGACCAAGGGGGAAAAGAGTGGTGAGCTCCATCCAGGTCATCCCGCAGGGAGTCTTTAGCTTGATGGCAGTTGGCTTGAGCTTGGCTCTGAGGGTAGCCATGTCTGGAAACACAGAGAGTCCTTTTAGGGGAGACTATGCAGCAGGTCTATAGGTGAAGGCCTTCTTCATGGCTCCCCACAGCAGATCCTAATGTAAAAACACAGTCCAGGGTTTTAAGGCATTTATTGGCATGGCAGAAAGTGGGTAAGTAAAATCATACCCCACTTCTCAGGGTGGGCCCGATGTTAAATATTTTTTGCAGAGAGAAGTGTCTAGAAAGAAAACTTTATTGGCTAAGCCATCAGGTCTTTGGGTACCTCATTATAATGGAGATTGTCTGGAGCCTATGTGACCACAGTTCATGTCCTCTACCTGGGAAGAGGTTTGGGGAATTGACTGATGGCCACAAATCTATGGGGGGCTGCAGCTACTGACAGGGGCCTGGTGCAAGGGAGTCAAGTGAAATACCTACTTCCCTTCAGGGTCACCCGTGTTTCTAGCCTTAGTTCAAACAGGAACCAGGCTGTTTTTCATGGTCCCACATAGTAAAGTCCTTGAGCAGATACACAGGGCAAATGAGGAGGTAAAGAAACAAGGCAGCCAATCTCCTGGAGCAGAAAGCATGGAATGCCAAGTATCATTTTGGATATATATGGGAATCTGAATTGTGTGCTGAGCAAATAGTGTTATTTATTTATTTGCACATGTAGCCATTTTTTAAAGGTAAACTGCAAAGGAGTAGAAATAGCGAACACCTTCATTTTGCTGCAATTAACTTTATATTCTGTTGCATAATTCCTCCCTATTTATTTATTTGTAGTAATGAACTACTATGAAAGTATCTCTTACATTCTAAAAGATTGGAACTCTTGCTAGACCTCACAGACAGAGTCAATATTACATAATGATGTCACTTAGCATTGGTATCTTATTCCATATTCAGCTTGTTTCTTTAACCTGCATTTTTATTAATTTTTTTAAATTTTGAAATTTTAAAGCATGTTATTTTCCTCCTTCCAACCCCCTTCTTATGTATACTTCCAGCTATCTTTCAAATTCATGACTTCTTTTTTCATTAACAGTTGCTATATTTATATATGTAAATGTATGTTTATATGTATATTCCTAAGCATCTCAGTTTGTATAATATATAAAGTTATTTGTATGCATGTTTTTAGGGCTGATCATTAAGAGGACATTGTAACAACCAATCTTACTTGTTCTGGATTGACAATGTAAACAACTTTTATAACCTAAACTAATGCATAGTTTTAGTCTTAAGTTATATATTCTTCCATGTCTCAAATCCAAAGAGCAGTGTATCTGTGTATATTTGTTATGATAAGGTGATCTTAAGTGTGAGCTTGACTATATCTGGAATTAAATAAAACTGAAGCAGCTGGTTCATGCCTATGACAGATTGTTTTTCTTAATTGGCTCATTTGATTTGGGAAGACCCTTTCTATATCTGGGGTACACCCTCTGGTGGTGAACACATAAAAGGACATAGAAAAGGAAGCAATTTCATTTCTTTTCTTTACTTTTCTTTTTATCATGTCTCTGTCTCTACCTTTGTCTCTGTCTCTCTACCTCCCTGTCTTTTTATCTCTGTCTCTCTGTTTGTCTGTGGAGAGCTTTTGGAGCCACTCATAGAAATTTTGACAAGTACCTGTCACTGGGCTCAAGGAAGTAGGCGCAAATATGAATATGGTAAACACAGCCAAGGAATGTGTGACTTCCCTTTTGTTTTGATAATCCTGTTAAGCCCTCAGACTCAGCAACTCTGCAGACCTGATAGCTACTTGCTGTGATCTCTGTGATCTTTACCTTGCTTGATCACTTTGGCTTTGATCTGAGAACTGAGTGTACCTAGATTGATATAAAAGCAGACTGGGAAAAAGTAAATCTGCTTCAGCCTCAGCACTGGCTGGAGTCATGGTATAGTTTTGCCAAATTGTCTTTTTTTTTTTTTTTTTTAAATCTCACTTCCTCCCTCCCTCAAGACCCTATTGATTGAATGAGCTGGCTTGGTCTGCCCATCTCTTCCTCTCTATGTGTCTCTGTATCTGTCTCTGTTACTGTCTATCTCTTTTGCTCTCTCTGAGAGTCTCTAGATAGTCCTCGCTATCTTGGAATTGACCATGAAGACCAGGTGGTATATACCTGCCTTTGCTTCTAAAGGGATTAACAGCATGCAACACTACATCCAGAAGGAAGCATTGTATTGCTTGCTTGTTGTCACTCAAACTGGAATGGTCATCTGTCCTGCTGCTGATGCATTACTTTGTTGATATTAGAACCTACTTCTTCAAGATTCCAATGTAGATTGATGGCCAGCAATCTATAGGATAGATTTTTCAGTAGGTAATAGCCATTGTTGGACTGGCTGAACCATTATCTACAAATTACTTAATAAATCTACATTTAATATATTATATACATATATGTGTATATATTATATGTAATATACTTCATATGGTAATATAAAATACATATTATGTATTATAAACATATAATATATATCATCATTTTATTCATAATTTTACACATTATTTACATATAAATATTATTTATTCTGCTCATTTTAATAATCTTGAACAATAAAGGTATAGTATAAATAGGAAATAGGATCCTTCCTGTCTGATCCAGTGCCCTGAGCAGACCAGGGGTGCTGGCTCCGCACCTAGTCCCACAAAACCCAGAGGAAGCCTGACTCCCAGGTACTCTAACATGCCCAAGATCACTGGCGAGGAGGCCACAACAACTGCCCCAACACCCACAGAAACTGTGACACCCCCCCAGGATCCAGGGACTCAAGACCCGCCCCCCCAGCTGGCCAGTGGCATGGTTTCCTTCCAGTTTGAAACTGCACCCAGAGCAGACCTCTGGCAGTGCCTCTGTACCTATGCCTATAATAACCAGAAGAAGCCCAACTTTGTCCTCTGAAATGCCTAGGATCACAGGAGAGGCCATAACAACTTCCCCAACACCCAGAGTAGTTGGTTCCCCCAGGATTCATGGAGGCAGGAACCCTCGCCCAGCCAGTCAGAACATGCAACTAGAGAAGACCTGGAGGGCTGACTCTGCGTCCGCTTTAACAAAACACAGAGAGAGCCAGACTCCCAGGTGCTCTGATATGCCCAGGTCACAGGATCACAGGATCACAAGATCACAGGATCACAGGATCATAGCATCAGAGAAGAGATCAACTCTCAGGAGATCTCTACTCTCCAGGTACAGTGTACTCTGACACACTCAGGATCACATTTAAGCCCACATCTTTTGCAACACCCAACATAACTGGGACCCCCACAGGAAACAGGGAAACACAAACACCTGCCTAGCCAGAAGCAAGGTTTCTCTCAAGCTTGCACGTGTGCCCAGAGCAAAAGACAATACACTGGCTCCTCCACAACTCCGGCAACACCCAGAGGCAGCTTGACTCCCAAGATCTCTGACACACCCAGGATCTCAGGATCACAGGATCACAGAATCACAGGATCACAGAGATATCTGGACTCTCAGGAGAGTCCTGACAAACCAGAATCACAGGAAAGGCAGGTTACAGTCAGAGACAAGAAGGCCAGGTATCACTAGAGATAACCAGATGGTAAGAGGCAAGCACAGGAACATAAGCAACAGAAACCAAGCAACTTGGCATCATCAAAACCAAGTTCTCCCACTACAGCAAGTTCTAGATACCGAAACACACTGGAAGAGCAAATTCGGCTTCAAAATTACATCTCAAGATGATGATAAAGGACATTAAAAAGGACATAAATAACTCCCTTAAAGAAATACAGGAGAACAGAGGTGAACAGAAAAATCCTTTAAAAAATTACAGGAAAACATGAACAAACAAGAAAAGGATTTGAACAAAGGTATACAGGATCTAAATATAGAAATAGAAACAAAAAAATCAAAAAGGGAGACAGTGCTGGAGATAGAAAGGCTAGAAAAGATACAGGAGTCATAGATGCAAACAATATGATCAGAATACAAGAGATAGAAGAAAGAGTCTCAGGTGCAGAAGATACCATAGAAAACATTAACACAACTGTCAAAGAAAAGGAAAAATGCAAAAAGTTCCCAACCCAAAACATCCAGGAAATCTAGGATACAATGAGAAGATGAAATCTAAGGATAATAGGTATAGAAGAGTCCAACTTATATGGCCAGCAAATATCTTCAACAAAATTATAGGATAAAATTTCCCTAACCTAAAGAAAGAGATGCCCATAAACATAAAAGATGCCTACAGAGCTCCAAATAGACTGAACCAGAAAAGAAACTCCTCCCTTCAAATAATAATCAAAACACCAAATGCACAAAAGAAAGACAGAATAATAAAAGCAGTAGGGAAATAGGTCAAGTAACATATAAAGGCAAACCTATCAGAATTATATCAGATTTCTCAACAGAGACTATGAAAGCTAGATGATCCTTGTCAGATGTCATACAGACCCTAAGAGAAGACAAATGGCAGGTCAGGCTAGTATACTCAGCAAAACTCTCAATTAACATAGATGGAAAACCAACATTTTCTATGAAGAAAACAAATTTAAATAATATCTTTCCATAAATCCAGCCCTACAAACGATAATACATAGAAATAAGGAGGGAAACTACACCCAGGAAAAGCAAGAAAATAATCTTTTTTCAACAAATACAAAAGAAAATACCCACAAATATATTTCTACCTCTAACAACAAAAGTAACAAGAAGCAACGATCACTTTTCCTTAATATCTCTTAACATCAATGGACTCAATTACCCTATAAAAGACATAGACAACTGACTAGATACATAAACAGTTCCCAGGATTTTGCTGCATACAGGAAATGCACTTCAGTGACGATGAAAGACACTACCTCACAGTAAAAAGGGTGGAATAAATTTTCCAAGCTGATGGTCCCAAGAAACAAGCTAGAATACCCATTCTAATACTGAAGAAAATCGACTTTCAACCAAAAGTTATAAAAAAAAAAAAAAAAAAAAAAAAAAAAAAAAAAAAAAAAAAAAGGAAGGACATTTTCATACTCATCAAACGGAAAGATTACCAAGATAAACTCTCAGTTCTGGAGATCTATGCTCCAAATGCAAGGATACCCACATTCAAAAACAAAAACAACTTTAATTTAATAAAACTCAGAGCATACATTGTCCCTCAAACAATAATAGAGGGAGACTTCAAGACTTCAGTCTCATCAGTGGACAGATCATGGAAGCAAAAACTAAACAGAGACACAGTGAAACTAACAGAAGTTATGAACCAAATGGATGTGACAGATATCTATAGAACATTTCATCCTAAAACTAAAGAAGATAACTTCTTCTCAGTGACACATTGTACCTTTTCCAAAATTGACCATAAATTTGTTCACAAAACCAGCTCACCAGAAACAAGAAGATTGAAATAATCCCATGCATCTTATCACATCACAATGGACTAAGACTAGTCTTCAATAACAAAAATGACAGAAAGCCCACATACATATGGGAGCTAAACAGTGCTCTACTCAATAAGAACTTTATCAATGAAGAAATAAAGAAAGAAATTAAAGATCTTTTATAATTTTATGAAAATGAAGGCCCAACCTTATGGAAAGCAATGGAATCAGTGCTAAGAGAACAACTCGGTGCCTCCAAAAAGAAACTGGAGAGAGCATACACTAGCAGCTTGACAGCACACCTAAAAAGTCTAAAACAAAAAGAAGGAAATTCATGCAAGAAAAGTAGAGGAGACCCCAGGAAATAATCAAATTCAGGGCTGAAATCAACGAAGTAGAAACAAAAAGAACTATACAAAGAATCAACAAAACTAGGGTCTGGTTCTTTGAGAAAATCAACAAATAAGATAAACACTTAGCCAGAATACCCAAAAGGCACAGAGTCAGGATCCAAAATAACTAAATCAATAATGGAAAAGGAGATATAACAGAAACTGAGGCAATTAAAAAAACAATCACATCCTACACTAAAAGCACATACTCAACAAAACTGGAAAATCTGGAAGAAATGGACAATTTTTTTAGACAGATACAAGGTGCCAAAGTCAAATCAGGATCAGATAATTCATCTAAACAGTCCCGTATCCCCTAAAGAAATAGAAGCAGTCATTAATAGTCTCCCAACGGAAAAAAAAAAAAAAGCCCAGGACTAGCTGGGTTTAGTGCAGAATTCTATCAGACCTTCAAAGAAGACCTATTACCAATACTCTTAAAATCATTCCACAAAATAGAAACAGATGGAACACTACCCTGTTCATTCTTTGAAGCCAGAATTGCATGTACACCTAAACCACACAAAAAAACAACAAAGAAAGAGAATTTCAGAGCAATTTCCTTTATGAATTTTGATGTGAAAATACTCAATAAAAGTCTCACAAACTGAATCAAAAAACACATCAAATAGAATTGAAGACCCACAAATGAACCCACACACCTATGGCCATTTGATTTTTGACAAAGGAGCTAAAACCATTTAGTTGAAAAAAGACAGAATTTTCAACAAATGGTGCTGGCTCAACTGGTGGTCAGCACGTAGAAGAATGTGAATAGATTCATATTATCTCCTGTACAAACCTCAAGTCTAAGTTGATCAAGGACCTCCACATAAAACCAGGTAAGTTGAAACTAATAGAAGGGAAAAATGGGGAAGAGCCTCAAACACTGGGCAAAGTGGAAAATTTCCTGAAGAGAACAACAATGGCTTAACTTCTATGATCAAAAATCAACAAATGGGACCTCATAAAATGTTAAAGCTTTTAAGGCAAAGGACACTGTCAATAGTACAAAGTAGCTGCAGCTGCCAACAGATTGGGAAAAGATCTTTACTAATCCTACATTCAATAGAGGGCTAATATCCAATATATACATAGAACTCAAGAATTTAGACTCCAGAGAATCAAATAACCCCATTAAAATAAAGCTAAACAAAGAATTCTCAGCTGAGGAATATGAAATGGCTGAAAAGCACCAAAGGAAATGGTCAACATCCTTAATTATCAGGAAAATGGAAATCAAAATAACCCTGAAATCCTACCTTACACCAGGCAGAATGGCTAATTGATGAGAGAAGGTGAGAGAAGATGCTGGTGAGGATGTGGAGAATGAGGAACACTCCTCCATTGTTGGTGGGATTGCAGACTGGTACAACTCTGGAAATCAGTCCGGAGGTTCCTCAGAAAATTGAACATTCCACTACCTGAGGAACCAGGTATACCTCTCTTGGGCATATACCCAAAAGATGCTCCAACATACAACAAAGACACATGCTATGTTCATAGCAGCCTTATTTATAATAGCCAGAAGCTGGAAAGAACCCAGATGCCCTTCAACAGAGAAATGGATACATTTACACCATGGAATACTATTCAGCTATTAAAGACAATGACTTCATAAAATTCTTAGGCAATTGGATGGAACTAGAAAACTTCATCCCGAGTGAAGAAGCCCAATCACAAAAGATCACACATGTTATGCACTCAGCGATAAGTGGCTATTAGCCCAAATGTTTGGAATACCCAAGATAAAATTCACAGACCACATGAATCTCAAGAAGAACGAAGACCAATGTGTGTATGCTTCAGTCCTTTTTTAGAAGGGGGAACCAAATACTCACAGGAGGAAATATGTAGACAATTTGTGGAACAGAGACTGAAGGAAAGGCCATCCAGAGACTGCCCCACCTGGGGATCGATTCCATATACAGTCACCAAACCCAGACACTATTGAGAATGCCAGGAAGTCCATGCTGACAAAAGCCTGATGTATATGTCTCCTGAGGTACTCTGCCAGAGCCTGACAAATACAGAGTTTTATGCTGGCAGCCAACTGGTGGATTGAGTATGGAATCCTCTATGGGGGAGTTAAAGGTCTGAAGGAGATTAAGGCGTTTAAAACCCCATAGGAAGAACAACATTATCAACCAACCAGATCAACTAAACCAACCAGACAAACCAGAGCTCCCAGGGACTAAACCACCAACAGAAGAGTACACATGGACCAACCCATGGCTTCCGCAGCAGATGTAGCAGAGGATGGCTTTGTTGGGCATCAGTGGGGAAAAAGCCCTCTTTTTTTAATGCTTGATGCCCAATGTAGGGGAATGTCTGGCTGGGGAAGCAGAAAGGAGTGCATAGTTCGGGGGAGGGAGGATCTCTTGTGGAGTTCCTGGAAGGGAGACTAGGAAAGGGGATAACATTTGAAATGTAAAGAAAGAAAATATTCAATAAAAGGAAAGAAATATATAAATATGAAATACATTGACAACAACCTTATAAAACACATATATATCATAAATATTGGCAGCAATATAAATATGGCTTAAGAAGTCTGTCTTCAGTCATGTTTGGAGCAGATTTTGTTTTTATTAATCTATGTCATTTAAGGTCATTTAAGTTTTATTATGTACAAATCTCTGCTGGAGGTTTCTGTGAAGTACCCCTTACTCCTCCCTTAATTATTGCTTTCTATGCTGTTTAGTAAATGCAGAACCGTCTTTCATTAGGGACACAGACACAAGAAAAGGCAAGAGTTATACCAGGCAGGCACAGATTCATAGTCATGTATTAGTCACATTACAGAAAAAAGAAATGATATCTAGGCTCACTCTTGGTAAAACTACAGTAAGGATAATTGCTGTGATTTCTTTCCTTAATGTGACACTAAACATTTTGGGTACTCTGAGATAATTACTAGTACATTTCAGCTGACACATCTGTTAACCATATCTCCACTTCTTTGTGCTTATTTTTGGTTATAATAATTGTCCTGATACCACTATCAATATCTATTCTGAAAGATGTTTTATCCCCAACCAACTATTCCCTTTTATTTCCAGCTAAAACCTGTCCACTCAATGGAGAACATTGCTAATAAGATATTTGCAAACTTACATTGAGGAAATTTAAGTAAAACTATTTACTTATTTATTTATTCATTTAACTTTTTGTATTTTTGCATTTAATACTATTAGCTTTCAAACTGCTTATAGTTTCACTCTGAGAAGCCAAGAGAAATGAGAAACCTCCTAAAGGATTAAAGTTGTGATTTTGGACAGATTCTATATTTGTTAACAGCTACCTTTCCTCTAAATCTCCTTGGAAAGTAGATATTCACAGTTATTTGCTCATGAAACTCTGCCTCACTTAAGAAAATATCAAAATTGGCTTTGGAAACATAAAAAGCAGAGGAATACTCAGATAGGAAGGAAAATGGTACCTTTCCTGGCGTTTCTTCTTTTCGGTAATCACAGAGTCTCTAATTAGCTTTCCTAGATTGTCTCTTAGTGAAATCTACACTTAGTGTGTCACAGATGTATGAGGAAGACACACAAAACACCTTCTATTTTAACTGCTTATTACCTCAATTAGAGCCTGAAACTTTATAGTCTTGATTTTTGTCATCAGGATTTGGAAGAGCAAAACCATAAAGACCATGACCTATACCTCTGTGTCCTGTGGAAATACAGGTTTCTGGCTATATGGGATTATGTGATGGTTAATTGTTGGTGCCAACTTGAGTATATGTGGAATCATCATGGAAATAAATTGTAAAATATTTCAAGAAAAATTTAAGGAAGAATGATGATAGATTCACCTGGAATAGGCTGGGTGAAAATCCATTTGGAATGAGTGAGTAATGATTCATCTGGAATTGTTGGGTAAAAATCCATTTGGCACAGGGTGGGTGAAGATCCATTTAAAATGGGTAGGTGAAGATCAATATGGAATGGTTGGTTGAAGATCCACTTAGAATGAGTGGGTGAAGATTCACATGGATTGGCTTCATAAGGAAGTCTTTGTAAGACTTACAGAAGTCATAAAAGATGTCCAAATGGACTAGACAATATTTGAGCTGGCAGTAGATTTAACAATGACATCCATGTGCTAATCATTTTGCAAGCACGGGAGAGGCAGAAGTGATTTCCCCAAGGCTTCAGAAAGCTTTAGACAGCAGGTGATGAATGTCATGTTTAGTTTCAATGCAAGGAGACCTTTGTCCCGCGCTACGTCTCGCCAGCAGGAACGACGCGGCACACACAGGATCCTTCTGCAGAAAAAGCTTTAATGCTTCTTGAGAGGGAGAGCATAAGCTTACAATGCGGAGACGCCGAGTGAGGAATAACCGTCCCTTATATAGGAAACTATCCTGGCCTAGGACGTGTCACTCTCTGACTGGTCGCTGCCAATTATGCCAGATGACGTACCAAAGCGTACGTGTCCCTTTGAATAGGGAAGTTACCAGGCGCCGGCATATTGCCCTTTTTACTAGGTGTGTTCTGCCGGATGCCGGTGCCATCTTGTAATGGAGTATGTGAGGACAGCTCCTCACATATGTGAGGACAGCTCCTCGGACAGCTCCTCACATTTTCTGTTTGTTTTTTTTTTTTTTAGCAAACAGGACACCCAGATATAGGAGGGCAAAGACAGAGGTCGATCCCGTACAAAAATTGGAACCTGTACAAGAGAGATACCCAGAGGGCTGTTGTTGGGACCCAGGGCACTCCCGACCCGTCGCACTGCCATTTTTCGAGGGAGGGAAAACTGGGGCAGAAACCCTCATGTAATATGACATGCCTTCCAGGGAGCGTATTTGGTAGAACTTCCCTGTGCGATGCTAAGCTCGTCACCCCTCATGGGCTGCTCAAGCCAGACACTCTAATTCTGTGCAATGAACCGAGGTTCTAGGAGTGCAAGAGCTGTCCAGCCGGCGACCTGTTGCTTGAGCATGGTCAACCAGATATCGGCTGACGCTCCTTGTTCCAGGGCTACAAGCGCCTGGGCGATCACTACTTTGTCCTTTCTTGTTTGAGATCTCAATTTGCAAAGCAACCAGAGGAGTAACACTAATCCACAGCAGAGGATCACTCCAAAAAGTCCCACTCCCACCCATTCCTTGAAATAAGAGACTGCTGAGGTGATCCAGGACGACAATCCCTCCATCAAAGACAGGTCCAGTCGGGTAGAATTTACTTGAATGATGGTGGCTCTCAGCTCCCGAAGTGTCTGTTCAAACTCCGAGGTCCAATTCTGTAACAGATGCTGTGAAAGACTCTTAGACAGATTAGCAGCTCGGGTAAATTTGTCATATTATATGGAGGTGACACAAAAGCCTGGGAGTTTTTGCTCACAGCCAAGCTGGGCCAGTTGCCATAGAATGTCTAATTGCTCTCGGACCAGATCTATACGTTGGTTGACAAGCATAAGCCCTCCCTATATCTGAGTATTGGCCGAGGCCTGTCTGTCCCGAGCCACAGAGACGGTGGCTGATAAATCATTGATAGTTTGGGTTGTCTGTACTGAATTTGACAAGGCCAATGCCGAGGCAGTAACCGAGGCAGCGACTGCTGTCGTAGCAATAATGCCAGCAATAATTGCAGAAGTACCAAAATCTCTTTTTCCTCTAAATAAGGTCATGGTCCCCGGGGCATCAACAGGGATCGGGATAAAGCGAGGCATGCGGGTAACTACTGCGATATTTTATATGAGTAGCTATCCAGACAGAGGCAGCAGGTTTTATGTTCCCTGTCCAGGAAAATGACAACCGTCCCTTTTCGCCCTTTCCTCCAAGTAGCATTGCCATGGCGTAAGATCAGTGCAGCTACCATTAACGCAATGTAAGGCCACCACCATAGAGAACTGTGGCGTTAGCCACAATGTCCTCCTCACCAGTTCCCCATGTGGCCTCCCTTAACCAAGCAGAAGATTGATTATATAACATAATGCAAGGGAGATCAAAAGATGTTTTGTTGAATATGCCAAAACAAAGGCTGCCCTTAAGGGGAATAGTCCTATTTTCTTTTAGTCGTTCAACCTGTGGATCCTTAGGTAAATAGGCCAACCCTAAATCCCTGTTAGTGGTACATCACCGGCATCGGGAGTGGAAAGGTTGAAATTATTCCCCATCGTAGCTTGCCCTGCACCATTGCTGGCATCCATGGAAGAAGAGTGAGGAGGTGCAGGAGTCCCAGTCCCTTCTTGATCACTTGCTGTAGGGCAGGCCCGTCAGGTGGGTAACCTGCATCTGAGCACAAAACTGACGGAATTTTTGAGATGTGTAGGCAGGGCCATTGTCAGTTTTTACACATTTTGGCTTTCCCCAAGCACTCCATGCTTCAAGGCAGTGCTGAATGACATGTGTTGTTTTTTCTCCTGTATTAAGGCCATAGCATTCGCTCTGGCCTGTGTTTGGGCTGCCTCATACCAGAGCGCTTTCCATTCCATGTATTGGCCCATGCTGGCAAGGGCTGCCTTAGCAATCATCTGCCAATCAGCTGGTGTCAATGCTGTCATGGCCAACCTGTCGAGTTGTGTTAGAGTAAAGTTGGCCGTGACTCCATACTTTCTAACTGATTCCGCTAATTCCTTAATCTGATTATATTCAACAGGGCATGGACCCGCCTCCCTCTGGAGTCTCAAAGATAGGAAATGTCATACTCAGCTTTTTCTCACCCTCTCGGGACTAGTGAGAAGGCGTGCGTGAGCATGTCTCATATAGAGGGGGCGCCAGGGCGGCCGCCGCTAGAAGGCTTCTATTACTTCCCCTACATTCATCGGGTAATATTTAGCTGCTTCCTCATCTAGCTCGGCCTCCTCCTCTGAGTCTAAGGTTTTATTTTCAGAGCTTTCAGAACTGTCGAGGTTCAGCGCTTCTAGCTCTTTCACAGGGTATAGGCTGGCTCCCCTCCTGGTTTATGTGTAGAGGAGGAAGTGCTGAATTGAAAATGTCAACGCCCCCCTTGTTCATGGACTTACCGGAAGGCACCTTTTTCTTTCTTAGGACGCCCTTTTCTTGGCCTACTTCAACCTCTCACTACGCTCGGTTTCTGACAGACTTTCCCGGACTACCTTGAGAGTGGCCTGTCCTTCACTACTGCTGCCTTACACGTTTCATCCTTAAAACAATTCTTAACCAGCTTCCATATAGCTTTGGTCCCTTTAGCGCAGATCCTCTTCCGCCAATTTTCTGTCAAGGTCTTTTTCCAAGTTTGTTCCATGAGGCAATCGTAAACGAGCCTGAACAGGCAAAACCAAGGCGCCACCCTCTCCACCTCCTTCACAAAGTTTTTAAGTGTTCCTCCTCCAATTTTGATGTCCCTCTGCTTTAACACTGTTTCCAAGGCCGTGACCACAGACTGTGAGGATCCCATGATGGGCCAGGAACGCCGGGCGGCTTATCTACGTCCGCCTGACAAGGCGGAGGTGAAAGGGTAGAGACGACACGCTGCTCTCTTATGTAATGGGAGTTCTTACACGCTTCCCCCCGGACGGTGCCGCTTATCTACGCCGGCCTTATCGCCCTCTTGCTCCTCAACACTCAAAATCGAAGGTAAAAGGAGCTGCGTGAAGCTCACTTATATACGAGAGACTGAGACGCGCCTTCAGCTGCTGTGATTGTCCTTTTAACAGCGAAAACGGTGAAAACAGAACATAAAGAGTAGGGTGGCTCCCAGGACAAATACTATAGCCTCAACAAATCCTTCCCAAGGCGGTGACAACCCCAGACCAAAGTCCAAGAGAGGGCTGCCTCTCCGAACGTATCTACCTGCAGTTCTGAATCCTCCTTGTCGCCAAGGGATCTCCGAAGGTGCTGACGATGGTGAGGTCTTTCCCGGGTTTTTGGCACCAGATGTCCCGCGCTACGTCTCGCCAGCAGGAACGACGCGGCACACACAGGATCCTTCTGCAGAAAAAGCTTTAATGCTGCCTTGGAGAGGAGAGCATAAGCTACAATGCGGAGACGCCGAAAGAGGAATAACCGTCCCCTTATATAGAAACTATCCTCGCCTGGGGACGTGTCACTCTCTGACTGGTCGCTGCCAATTATGCCAGATGACGACCAAAACGTGACGTGTCCCTTTTGAGTAGGGAAGTTACCAGGCGCCTGCGTATGGCCCTTTTAACTAGGTGTGTTCTGCCGGATGCCGGTGCCATCTTGTAATGGAGTATGTGAGGACAGCTCCTCACATCTGTGAGGACAGCTCCTCGGACAGCTCCTCACATCTGTGAGGACAGCTCCTCGGACAGCTCCTCACAGACCTTGAGGGAGCATTGTATAAAGCTGGAAAAATTAGACTTAAGTTGACAGGGAGAACCCAAGATATTTTATATGCCAAGGTCATAAAGCATTAACAAGGAAAAAATGTAAGCATGGAGTGGACCTGCCCCCACCCCAAAATAAAAGAGTCTATGCATGAAGCAGATAAAATAGCTGCATGAGTCAGCTGCACATCTCAAAGTTCATATGACTTCCTCATAATATAAGATGTATATTGAGCTATAGGATCTACTATTTCCCTCCTTGGCTTAGGGCTTGCTTTGGTCTGATATTTCTTTGCTATCCCTCCATTCGTCACATTTGAAACAAGAATGTTCACTCTTGGCTACTTGGTATTGGTGATGTTACTTGAACTTTTTGGTTTTTGTTTTTTTTTTCCACAAGTTAATTACCCCAAGTTTCACAAGAAATGTTAGACAGAAGTCATGGAGTGCTAAGATTACCAAAGAGTATGAGGACTTTTGAGATGAATGACATATAACTTAAATTGTGAGATGAGGATAAGATTTTAGACCAAAGGAAAACGTTATGGTTTACAATAATGTGATGTTTCTTTGACAACAAACAAAGTGCAATAGTTAATCTTCCTAGTTAACTTGACTGAATTTAGAATCTCCTAAGACCCATTTGGGAGTGTCCGTGGAGATGTTTTCAGAGGGTTCTCAGAGGGAAGATTCATACTGAATACAGGCAGAGCCCTTATTTGTGCTTGGTTCCAAACTGAGTAAAGACACAAAAGAGAGGATCTAAGCACCAGGTTTCATTTTTCTGTGTCTAGAAAGAGGGAGACATCATGCCTATCCCCCAACACATTCTAAGGGATGATGGATGTTAGCCACACACATAAACCATGTGTCAATATATTTATTTACTTTACGGTGCCTTTATCAATTCCTTTGTCATAGCTGTGAGAAAAGAAACTAATGCAGAATACACGCATATCAAAGTTGCCTTTGAACTTGTATGAGAAACTCTATCACAACAGCACACATATGCCATTTTATTACTGGTCTGTGAGTAAACTAAGCCCTCTTTGGAATTCCCCTAATCTGCTTTAAATTGAGCCTGAAATCTCACTTGCAGGTCTTTATTTTGAGGATGGTATAACCTTGCATGCTGGATTTCTGCTCTTTGCTTTTGCATGCTATTTGTGTCTGAGTATCATTCTTTGGTGAATAACAGACCATAACAAGACAGGATGACATCATGTAGTAATCTCTTTGATCCACACAGAACTAAGGCTAAGGTGAAGAGTGGTGTGTGGCGATGGTAAAAGTATGCATCACCTAGGAAGAGTAGGCAGGGCATAGACAGCTGTGCTCTTCCCTTCCATTCATCTTCTAAAGCAGCAGTGCCTGGGGAAGTTGGCAGTCAGGTTTGATTCTACCACAGTGATGGCAATGTACCATCAGAGTAGATGTAGTTAGGACTCCAGCCTCACTAATACTGAGGCTGCTAATTTCACTAATTTGTCAGCGAAAGGCTGTTTGACAATATGAAATAAAACATTATTCTTATCATTTATTTCTATTTGTCAAGTAAAAGAAAAGTATCAGGGAGTTCATTCAGTTAACATTAACTGCAGTAAGTAATCATTTTTATAAATTTATAAAATTCCTCTGCATGAACATAAATTATATGTTGCACTTTGTGTGCCTAGGTAATTAACTGAAAATATTGAGTAACTGCTATCAATTCGTTTATTAAATGAATGCTGACTGCTGATTGAAGGGTTATTTTGTTACATTCTCAGCACTTTTCTTTTTCTAAGAAATCACAGACAAGTTATAGATATACCCTTCCCTTAGTGAGCTAATTGTCAAAATAGTCAAAGCAGTCACATAAAATGTATTGCATACTACCTTGTGATATATTTGTTCATTAAGAAGCTGAGTGAGCTCTATCTCTGATAGCATTAGTGAACTTTGAACATAGCTCTTGTTGTGTTATTTAGTACTAAAGTGTCTAGCTGCTAGACATTAAATACTAATACAAAAGTTTTAACCCATTATCCGGGACGAAACATGCTTAAAAATGGAAATAAAACATTTATCACATGAAATTTAAATGTTGAAATTAGATATCAGGAATCATGTCTCACAGTATATAAAGTAAATAGATCATCAAGTGCAGTTGGAATCAGTAGCCTGAACTAAGGCCTGATGGCTTTAGCATTGAGGCTCATACCTGAAAATGATCAAAATGAACCCACTGACCAAGTTCCTGGTATGTTTATCATGTTTTCTGTTTTAATGTGCATCTAAGAAAACTGAGATCACATGGGGAATCTTTTGAATTATTAACCAAAATGAGGAATTGAAAGGTGAAACTTTTCATCATTCCCAGAGTTTCTGCTTTAAAGACATGAGCAATGATGGAGAAAAATAACTGAGAAAATATAAAATAAGAACATCTTTAGTGCTTCCTGGGGCTGTTATTGCCTTCAGGGTGTTTTGAAAAGAGACAGACTCTGTAGTAACACATCGACTTGAACAAACATGGTCCCTCAGTTTGTAAGAAACAAATCATACCAAATACAAGACAAGTAAAAGTGGTTTTCCAAGAAACTTTTGTTTTCCTGGAGGGCTAGTGAGGCAGATTCCACCATGCTCCAATAAAAATGAAAGTGGGTCACTGATAGCAAAAGGAGATAGCTCTCAACTCTTGTCTAGCAAGCTGTTTTGAAGAAAGCCAAAGGTAGATTGCATTGAAAATGTTTCAGAATAATTTAGTCTTTCTGAATTTCTGCAATAGAATTATTTAGTCTGTGCCTTTATTAATTTCAGTAGTGTCCCACTGTTCTGCATCTAAATCATTTTTCACAAAGTCCAAAGATATTTCCATTAACACACACACACACACACACACACGCACACACACACACACACACACACACACACACAAATTATATTTGTATATCACTTTTAAGTTGAAGCGACAAATGGAGGAAATGACCAGTGAATACAATACTTACGGAAAAGCCACATCTGATTTAGAAGTAAGTATTGATATGCTGAAATTCTGTTTTATCTCTGGTTCACTGTGGGATAGCTATATTTTGGGTTTTTTTGTTATGGCTTCCTCACTGCCAAAATATAATAATGAATGATATTGTATACTCATAATGAGTCACTTGTACAAACCCAGACCATACATAATGAGTTTATGTCTTTATTTGAAAAATTACCACATAAGTTTACAGGTAAAGACACAGGTAGAGAGTAAGAGATGTCACAAGACATTAATTTACTGTTAACATTGAATAAGTTCAAAAGGAAATTCTTTATTTAATTTCTTAATTACCATGACAAAATACTACAAAAACAACATAAAGAAAGAGGGTTTTTTATTTCCTCTCCCAATGTAGGGTGCATTTTGTCAGGGAGATGATGTATAGGGCAGGAGTTTGAGGCAGATGTCCACATTGTAAATATAGTCAGAGAAAAGAAGTACCTGAGGGCTGGTATTCACTCCAATTTCCTTTGTTTTGGTTTTTATTTAGTCTGGTTTCCAAGCCCAAAGGATAGTGCTGACCACAATCAGAGTGGGCTTTTCCTTCTCAGTTAAGCCTTAGAAGACAGTGACACAGACATACTCAGAAGTGTCATCTATTGAGGGGACACTGCAGATTGGCCATTTTGAAAGCCTGTGCTTTACTTTTTCTTTTTTCCACAACCTTCCCTGTTCTTTTCAACTCATTTTCATGCTTTTCTCTAGTTCTTTATTGCTCTCTCTCTCTCTCTCTCTCTCTCCTCTCCTCCCTCTCCTCCTCCCCCCCCCTCTTTTTATTTCTCCTCTGCTACAACTTTTTGCAAATAAATGAAAATGTTGCTGATGGATTTTAGGTCCATTCACTGTCAGGTAGACTATTTAGAAAACAAAAACAAACATAATAAACAAAATGCATTCCTTGTTGGTGATGAAGAACTCCCACAGCATGTTTTCTTTCTGTTGGTATACATGAAAATATTATTTTTTACTCTCAGAATATTTTTCTGGTCAATTTACATTATTGAGAATAAATTAGGACAAATGTTGGGAATAAACATAATAGAAGATACAGGTATCTTGTGAGACATATCTGTTGTGATATATCTGCAAAGATCCAAGTCAAGATAAATCCATAGAAACCTCAACACTCAAATTTTGAATCACTGGTAGGAAAGCACCACAGGAACATAAACTAGAGCTCAGGACAGGTACGTCAAAAACAATGAAAAAAAACTGTATTCTGTTATGAAAAGTTGAAGAGAGTCTTCTCTGGTTTATTTCTTCTATACCTCCGCAGCCTTTGCTTGTATCAAATCTGGAGGGTGAATTTCTTAGGAAAAAGTCCCATGATCCCTGAAGGCAAGCAGAGGAGAGAAAAGGTTCACAGGAGCTGGTGTAGCTAAGAAATTCTACTATCACAACCTCAGCAATTGTCTAACCCTCACTCATCCCCCTACCCCTTTGGCTGTGCTTGCAGATTAGTACTATTTATGTACTAAATACTATTTAGTATTTATGTATTTGAGCACATGTGCCTATCTGCATGTAAACATGAACATATTTATGTAGAGGCTAGTGGTCAACTTTGGGTTTCATTCTTCAGTAACCATTTATGTTGATTTTTGAGACAAGCTTTCTTCATCAGCTTGGAGAGTCCTAATTTGTTTGTGCTATTTCGCCAGTGAACTCTAGATCCAGCTCTCTCTTCTCTCCAGCATGAGCATGACATGCTGGGGCACAATTCCCAGTTATTTTATGTGATTTATTGTGCCTGAACTCAGGATCTCAGTCTTTCACAATATAGTGAGCATTAACTACAAATTTTGATTGAACAAAAGACTGTGTCCTTTTGAATCACCTTTGTGATCCTTTTTCATATAAATCATGAAATATAAATCTGTTTGAGATGAATTTGAGGGCTATGAAAGTTTGAGTAAAAGTCCTCATTTACTGACTAATTTGTTTCTAACAAGTTATTTTATTTTACATTACGAATATAATAGTGATTAGGATTAAATGAGCTAATATAATTTAGTTGATTAAAATGAGCTACATCTATTTTCCTTGTGTGGAAGATGATAAATGGATGTTTTCCCACTATAATTTCCTTACATTTTCACTGAAACTGAAAATCTACAACTCTGCCAAAGTTCTTATGATTTCCTCCCTGATTCAGATATAGTAGGAGTCTTCAACAGATGGGCATGTCATAGCTTGCTCTTGTTTGCCCTGCCACACATTCCAAACCAACCAGTATTTCTCTGGATAAGGCTTTCCCTTTTGCTGTTGTTAAATATCTCAGCCCAGACAGATAAATAAGGAAACTTGGTTCCCACTAATACACAGTTTTTCTGCATCTACTGAGCAATGAATCACACCAGCTGTTTAGTCAGCCTTTTCTCACTCTGATATGGGAATAGCTTAAGAAGTACTAAGAACTCAGTAAGATATGTATGTCAAGTTGATAGAGTGGAACATTGAGGGGTATATGGGTAAATTTGGAAGGGCAAATAGGGAGTAAATACCAATGTAGATCACTTTTGACATAGACAAGAATAAAGACAAATTTTCAAAGAATTATTAGTCATACAACATGATTAAATGAGAAAAATGGTTTTTTATTTAAAATGCTATGTGGCATTACACAAGAGTACATACTGTCAAATGGCTCAAATCATTTTTAATTAGTCACCAGTGATTTTTACTTCATATGATTTATGAACACAGGGAATTAAAATGATAAAGTTAATCCAATATTGAACTACAATTCTTCTTACTAAAAAATTCTACATTTTTATAGATAACATTCTAGTTACTATTTATCTTTAATTTATAATAAAACATGAGTTGAATGATTTTTTATTAGATATATTCCTTCATTTACATTTCAAATGTTATTCCCTTTCCTATACAGGTGTCCCCTCCCACCTACCCCCCCTTAATGCTCCCGACATTCCCCTGCACTGGCGGTCCAACCTTGACAGGACCAAGGGTTTCCCCTTCCACTAGTGCACCCAATGAGGCTATTCTCTGCTATATATGCAGTTGGAGCCCAGGAGGCCCCTGTATCTTTGGGTAGTGGTTTAGACACTGGAAGTTGTGGTTGGTTGGCATTGTTGTTCTTATGGGGTTTCAAGGCCCTTCAGTTCTTTCAATCCTTCCTCTAATTTCCCAAAAGGGGGTCTTTTCTCAGTTCAGTGCTTTGCTGTTAGCATTCACCTCTGTAGTTTACATGCCTTGTATGTGTCTCTCAGAAGAGATCTATACCCGAACCCTTCAGAATGCACATTTTAGCTTCATCAATTTATATAGTTTTGGTAGTCTTATGGGACATATGTGGGGCAGGCTCTGATTGACCATTCTTTCAGTCTCTGCTCTAAACTTTGCCTCCATATGCCCTCCTATGGATATTCTTCTTTCCTCTTTTAAGAATGAGTGGGAGCATCCACATTTTGGTAATCCTTCTTCTTGAGCTTCCTGTGGTCTGTGGATTGCATCTTGGGTAATTCAAGCATTTGAGCTAATACCCACTTATCAATGAGTGCATACCAAATGTGTTTTTCTGTGATTGGTTGACCTCAATCAAGATGATAGTTTCTAGTTCATTTTATTTACCTATGAATTTCATGAAGTCATTGTTTTTGATAGCTGAGTAGTACTCCCTTGTGTAGATGTACCACATTTTTGAATCCATTCCTTGTTGAAGGACATCCGGGTTCTTTTCAGGTCCTCACTATTATAAATAAGGCTGCTATGAACATAGTTGAACATGTGACTTTATTGTATGTTGGAGCATCTTTTGGGTATATGCCCAGGAGAGAGCTGGGTCCTTAGGTAGTGGAATGTCCAATTTTCTGAAGAACCTCCAGACTGATTTCCAGAGTTGTTGTACCAGATTGCAGTATTACCAACAATGGAGGATTGTTCCTTTTTCTCCATATCCTTGCCAGCATCTGCTGTCACCTGATTTTTGATCTTAGCCATTCTGATTGATGTGAGGTGGAATATCAGGGTTGCTTTGATTTGCATTTTCCTGAAGACTAAGGATGTTGTACATTCTTTAGGGGCTTCTTGGCCATTCAATATTCCTCAGCTGAGAACTTTTTGTTTAGCTCAGTACACCATTAGTTAATAGGGATTTGTCTCTCTGAAGTCTATTTGACTTCTTGTGTTCTTTGTATATTTTGGATATTAGCCATCTATCATATGTAGGATTAGTATAGATCTTTTCCCAATCTTTTAGTTGCCGTTTTGTCCTAATGACAGTGTCCTTTGCCTAAAGAAGCTTTGCAGTTTTATGAGGTCCCATTTGTTGATTCTTGACCTTAAAGCATAAGCCTTTGGGGTTTGTTCAGGAAATTTTCCCCAGTGCCAATGTGTTTGAGACTCTTCCCCACTTTTTTTCTATTAGTTTTGGTTTATCTGCTTTTATATGGAGGTCCTTAATCCACTTGGATTTAAGCTTTGTACAGAATGATAAGAAGGGATCTACTTTCATTCTTCTACATGACCTGCATTTGAAACAGCACCCTTTGTTGAAAATGCTATATTTCTTCCATTGGATGGCTTTAGCTCCTTTGTCAAAGATCAAGAAACCATAGGTGTGGGTTCATTTCTGGGTCTTCAATTCTGATCCACTTATCTATTTGCCTGACTCTGTACCAATACCATACAGTTTTTGTGACTATTGCTCTGTAATATTGCTTGAGGTCAGGGATGGTGATTCTGCCAGAAGTTCTTTTATTGTTGCATTTAGTTTTTAACTATCCTGGGTATTTTTTTTATTCCAAATGAATTTGCAAAATGCCCTTTCTGTCTCTATAAAAAATTGGGTAGGAATTTTGATGGGGATTGCATTGAATCTATAGATTGTTTTTGGAAATATGGCCCTTTTTACTGTATTAATCCTGCCAATTCATGTGCATGGGAGATCTTTCCATCTTCGGAGATCTTCAATTTCTTTCTTCAGAAACTTGAAGTTGTTTTCATACAGATCATTCACTTGCTTGGTTAAAGTCATACCAAGATATTTTATATTATTTGGGAATATTGTGAAAGGTGTCATTTCCCTAATTTCTTTCTCAGCATGTTCATCCTTTGAGTAGAGGAAGGGTACTGATTTTTTTGAGTTAATTTTATACCCAGACACTTTGCTGAAGTTGTTTATCAGGTTAAGTAGTTCTCTGGTGGAACTTTTGGGGTACCTTAAATATTCTATCATATCATCTGCAAATAGTGATATTTTGACTTCTTCCCTTCCAATCTGTATCTCCTTGACCTCATTTCATTGTCTGATTGCTCTGGCTAGGACTTCAAGTACTATATTGGACTATACTATAGTAGTATAGTAGTATAGTAATACTATACTACTATAAGTATTATATCATAAGTAGGGAGAGAGTGGGCAGCCTTGTATAGTCTCTGATTTTAGTGGGATTGCTTCAAGTTTCTCTCCATTTAGTTTAATGTTAGCTACTGATTTGCTGTATATTGCTTTTACTGTGTTTTGGTATGGGCCGCAAATTTCTGTTCTTTCCAGGACTTTTATCATGAAGGGGTGTTGAAATTTGTCATATGCTTTCTCAGCATCTAACAAAATGATCATGTGGTGCTTATCATTGATTTTGTTTACAAAATGGATTACTTTGATGAATTTCCATAATTAAACCATCCCTGCATCCCTGGGATGAAGCCTACTTGACCATGAAGGATGATACTTTTGATGTGTTCTTGGATTTGGTTTGCCAGAATTTTATTGAGTATTTTTGCATTAATATTCATAAGGGAAGATGTTCTGAAGTTCTCTTTCTTTGTTGGGTCTTTGTGTGGTTTAGGTAGAAGAGTAATTGTGGCTTCATAAAAGGAATTAGGTAGTGTTCCTCTGTTTCTATTTTGTGGAATAGTTTGGACAGTATTGGTATGAGATCTTCTATGAAGGTCTGATAAATTCTACATTAAATCCATCTGGTCCTGGGCTCTTTTTGGTTATGGGACTTTTAATAACTGCTTTTATTTCTTTAGGAGTTATGGGGTTTTGTAGATGGTTTATTTTTTCCTAAATTAACATTGGTACCTTGTATCTGTCTAGAAAAATTGTCCATTTCCTCCATATTTTCCAGTTTTGTTTAATATAATCTTTTGTAGTAAGATCTGATGATTTTTTGAATTTCCCCGTATTTTGTTTTTTTTCCCCTTTTCATTTCTGATTTTGTTAATTTGGATACACTCTCTGTGACCTCTGTGTTGTCTGGCTAAGGGTTTATCAATCTGGTTGGTTTTCTCAAAGAACCAGCTCTTGGTTTTGTCGATTCTTTGTATAGTCTTTTTTGTTTTTATTGGGTTGATTCCAGCCCTGAATTTGATTATTTCCTTCCTTCTATATTCCTCTTGGATGTATTTGTTTCTTTTTGTTCTAGAGCTTTAGGTGTGCTGTCATGATGCTGACATATACTCTTTCCTTTTTCTTTTTGCAGGCAGTCAGAACTATGAGTTTTCCTCTTAGCACAACTTTCATTGTGTCCCATAACTTTTGGCATTTTGTATCTTCATTTTCATTAAATTATAAGAATACTTTCTTTCTTTCTTCCTTGACCAAGTTTTCATTGAGTAGAGGGTTGTTGAACTTCCATGTCTATGTGGATTTTCTGTCCTTATTTTTGTTATTGAAGACCAGTCTTAGTCCATGGTGATCTGATAGGATGCATGGGATTATTTCTATCTTCCTGTATCTGTTGAGGCCTGTTTTGTGACCAATTATATGGTTCATTTTTGAAAAGGTACCATGAGGTGCTGAGACCAAGGTGTTTTCTTTTTTTGTTGGATGGAATGTTCTATAAATATCTGTTAAATCCATTTGTTTCATAACTTCTGTTAGTTTCTCTATGTCTCTGTTTAATTTCTGTTTCCATGATGTGCCATTGATAAGAGTGGAATGGTGAAATCTCCTACTATTATTGTGTGAGGTGCAATGTGTCATTTGAGCTTTAGTAAGGTTTCTTTTATGAATGTAGGCCCCCTTGCATTTGGAGCATAGATATTTAGCATTGATAGTTCATCATGATGAATTTTTGCTTTGTTGAAGGGGTGTCCTTCCTTATCTTTTTTGATGACTTCTGGTTGAAAGTGATTTTTATTAAATATTAGAATGCTACTAAAACTTCCTTCTTCAGACCTAGTGATTGGAAAGTTGTCTTCAACCTTTTACTCTGAAGCAGTGTTTGTCTTTGTCTCTGAGGTATGTTTTCTGTATGCAGCAAAATACTGGGTCCTCTTTAAGCATCAACTCTGTTTGTCTATGTCTTTTTATTGGGGAATTGAGTCCACTGATGTCGAGGGATATTGAGTATTAATGATTGTCACTTCCTGTTATTTTTGTTTTTAGAGGTGGACTTATGTTTTTGTGTCTCTCTTTTGCTTTCATTGCAAGAAGATTACATTCTTTCTTTTTGTACAGCATAGTTTCTGTGTGTTGAAATTTTCCATCTGGTATCCTTTGTAGAAAGGATATTGATTTATAGAAAGATATTGTGTAAATTTGATTTTGTCATAGAATATCTTGGTTTTTCCATCTATGTTAATTGATAGTTTTGCTAGATATAGTAGCCTGGGCTAGCATTTGCATTCTCTTATGGTCTGTTAGACATCTGTCCACTATCTTCTGGCTTTCATAGTCTCTGGTGAGAAGTCTGGTGTAATTCTTATAGGTCTTCATTTATATGTCACTTGACATTTTCCCTTACTGCCTTTAATATTCTTTTTGTTTTGTTCATTTTGTATTTTGACTATTATTGACAGGAGAAATTTCTCTTCTTGTCCAATCTATTTGGAGTTCAGTAGGTTTCTTGTATGTTTATGGGCATCTCTTTCTTCAGGTTAGGGAAGTTTTCTTCTATAATTTTTTGAATATATTTACTGACTCTTTAAAGTGGGAGAGTTCACTCTCTTCTATACCTATTATCCTTAGGCTTGATCTTCTCATTGTGTCCTGAATTTCCTGGATGGCTAGGAACTTTTTGCATTTTACATTATCTTTGATGGTTGTGTTGATGTTTTCTACAGCATCTTCTGCCCCTGAGATTCTCCCTACTATCTCTTGTATTCTGTTGCTGATGCTCGTATCTGTGACACCTGGTCTTTTCCTTAGGTTTTCTATCTCCAGTATTGTCTCCCTTTGTTCTTTATTGTTTCTATTTCCATTTTTAAATCCTGGATGGTTTTGTTCAAACCCTTCACCTGTCTGTTGTTTTCCTGTAGTTTTTTCAGGGATGTTTGTGTTTCCTCTTTAAGGACTTCTTCTTGTTTACCTGTGTTGTCCTGCATTTCTTTAAGGGAGTTATTTATGTCCTTCATAGAGTCCTCCATCATTATCAGAAAATGTGATTTTAAATTTAAATCTTTTTTTCCTATGTGTTTGGATATCCAGTATTTTCTTTGGTGGGAGAACTGGACTCTTTTCTGTTGCTTAGGTTCTGGTGCTTGCCTCTAACTATCAGGTTGTCTCTGATGTTTGCCTGTCTTGCTGTTTCTGACAGTGGCTTGACCCTCCTGTAGGCTTCTGTGTCAGCACTCCTGGTAAACTGTTTTTCTGTTTTCTTCTAGCCTTTTCTGGGAACAAGTGCTGTGATCTCAAGTATGTAGGTACTCCTGGTGATGCTCTAGGCACAGGCAGGAATCATACAGCCCTGCAACTGATTGCTCCTAGGTTCCTGCACCCAGGGGGCACAATTGACACTAGGCGATTTCCTCTTGGGTCAGTAATGGGGGCAGAGGATAGTCTCCTCTGATTTCTCAAGGGTGTCTGCACTTCTGAGGGTCCAGCTCTCTCCCCCACAGGATGTGGGTGCAGGGAGCTGTTTGGAAATTAAATTGCTGAATAAAGAAATTGAGTGCAACATTATTGAGCTCATTTAAATAAGTATTTCCCAAAGAAAACAGGCTGAATAATGAATGATTCAAGAGTGTCTATTACTAACAAGGTAAGGAGTAAGTCATTAAGATGGACAAAGATCCATAGCTTCAGGGCAAAATTATATGAAGGAAGCAATGCATACATAGACAGAAAGCTAGCAAAATACTAGAGTTTAGCCTTCATACTGCTTCCAAATGGTATTTCTCCAGAGGTCATCACTCATAAAGATCTTGAAGCAGAGTTGACTGGGTATACTTAATTTATGTGAGGCAGTCACCATGGTAGAGTGTGTTTCTTCTCCCTTTCCTGCCTTTCATCTTTTATCTTCATAAACAGTACTATAAAATTTTATTTCTGTATTATGTATAATATTATATATGATAATAGTCAAATTACTCACCAGGATCCTGAATCATTTTTTTGAGTAAATAAAATCTGGAAAGTGACCATCATCTATTCTATACCATCCCTCCCCGTCATCATATAGCTACAGCTAATAGTATTGTGCCTGGTCATGTTTTATGCTTCAACAGTTTTAAACAAACCTATTCTAATTTGTCTCATTTTTCCTGTTTCCCTCCTTATTTTAGACTCAAGTGTATGCGGTTGAATTATTTTCCTATCAGGAAAGTATGCAGTAATACTTCTGCCTCAAACTGTAAAAATACATATTTTTGATATTTGAAATCAATTTCAAAGCTGAGATTGAGTATAGCACTGGACAAATGGACTACCAGCTAAGCAATTCACATCTGGGTCAAAGTAGAATCAATTTCTGAGAGCTGATATTATCACACAAAGAAATACTGTGCTCCAAGATAAATGCACTAAATTGAAATGGAAAAAATGATCCCTAAGTAGCTCATGTAATATCCTTTTACTTGCAGCTTGTATGAATATGCTTTGTAGCAACGTTGGCTTGCTAATTATAAATACAGTACATTGGACTTAAATATGTCACAGTAGGTAACATTGAAGTGCCAGTTGATTAAGTTACATATTCTAACTTGGTATCTGAAGTGCAAAGAAATGAAGACTAAGAAGAACGTGGTCCATTGTAAGGGTTGTCCATATGTTTTGTAAGACAAAAAGATTATTATGAGAAAGCCAGAGAAATGCAGAAAAAAGCCATATAGTGAGCAGCAAAATTCATGTTCACTTTCTTGACATCTAGCTTCCAATTTCTTTCTTTTCATTTTTAGTATGCAAAGACAAAAAAAATTTTTTTCTGCAGAAACATCTACCATAAAAGGGTTACCATCTTTTCAGAATGACAATACATTTGTAATAAAACTGCCTACTTGATTCTAAGATAGCAACAGACACCTAAAACTTTGGGCACATTCCAAGAGATTACAAAAACATTAAGCAATGGTCCTAAAGAAGACACACACCATAGCACCAATGGTGCAAAAACATGAGGTACATTATTGACTGAGTTATCTGTTTCTACTGAAAGTTTGCATAGAAAAAAATGCCACACTTTAACTTTTGGAATGTGGTGAATCTAGTTTCAAATCTTAACTAAAATATACCTTAAGTAGAAAGCTAATAAAAACCTCCCCACTCACTTAAATTTTTTCATGCATAGTGGGGATAATAATTTTTAATTTGGAGTATTAAGGTGAAGATCTAGCAGTGAAATAGGGATACAGATATTATTTATTGCATATGGAGTATGGTGTTTACATATTCTAATGTTCTGTTTCCTGTGAAAGGATTGGAAGCAGGCATCTGCTCAAACATTTTACATCTCAGTAATTCACATCATCATAAATAAATGTCAGATTACAATAAATATCAGAAAGGACATCTCATATCAGCTTCACCAGAATCCCAGAATGGGTCTGCACAATGCTCTTTTTTGTTTATAATTCTGTATTATCACTATAACACAGAGAGTGCCTATGTGTAGTCAAGAATCAAAGATAATAATGATACCATGGTAGTATTTGTTGAACTCAGTTGGATTTGTTACATAAAAATGAATATGAGTAATTGATAAAAAAATGGGTAAAGAAAACACTGAATAATTTATACAGGCTACTCTGGGTCTTTTTTACAAAGCATGTAGGATGTGAGACATTCAGTATGCATTTAGTGCTATAGAAATGACACAAAGAATTCAGTAGTTTTCCTTTCAAGGAGTTTAAAATTCAGTGGGAAATGGCACAGAGCAAACATGTCACGTGGCCAACTGGGAAGAACCATTATCTTCTAAAGACTGAAATGGGAAAAATGTTCTTCTGTGTCACTGTGGAAAATATACCATGGTGACATACTAATCAGTGTTGGTAACCGAAAGACTGTACATGGACTGACCCTGGGCTTCAACCTCATAGGTAGCAATGAATAGCCTATTAAGAGCACCAGTGGAATGGGAAGCCCTTGGTCCTGTTAAGACTGAACCCCCAGTTATGTGATTGTTGGGGGGATGGCGGTAATGGGGGGAGGATGGGAGGGGAGCACCCATATAGGAGGGGAGGGGGAGGGGTAGGGGGATGTTGGCTGGGAAACCGGGAAAGGGAATAACAATCCCAATGTAAATAAGAAATACTCAAGTTAATAAAGAAAAAAATTAAATTAAAAAAATGTAAAAAAAAATAAATGTCTCTTAATACTGGCTGTATGGTGCAGATAAGGCCAGGATGATGCTGATTCTTCTTCTAGACATAAGGTTTTTCTTTGTGGGCTTACTTGATGTCCCTCAAGTCACATGAGGAAGAACCATTTTTAAATCATTTCCAGAATTTTCTATTATGAGGGTATCAGATACTTCACCTTCTTCAGAGAAGATCTTCAAGTTTAATGTTTTCTGGTATTGAGGCTCCAGACTTTTAAAAGAAATGTAGAGAATAACTCCAGAATTGGCAGTGTATAATAGAGGCAGCAAACCATGACACAATAAAGGATAAGGGTGGTTACTAGAGAATAACAAATTCTTGGGCATTTACATTTCATATCTCACCCAATGATCAGAATATACCCCCTTCCAGAAAAAAGCACTTTATAAGTTTGAGTCTGTGTCTATCAGTCAATGATAACATGTGAAACTTATAATAGTCCCTGGGTTCAACCCACAGAACCAACAAAGGATGAACCACTATATCATGTAACTCAAAACAGTTAAACCTCAAAACAATAATATAAATAAAATATTAGCATTACTATCTTAGTAATAAAAAATCTGTACAAGATAGCTATATGACACAGTCTACTAGAGTTAAGCTCTCCTTCTCCTTGTAAAAATGATCCCTGAATTGGCTTGAGTACTTAGGAATGGGTGCAAGTACAAGTTCCCTGGCCTTTTTATTAAAAGTCTGAGTTGGTATTTCTAGAACAAGTCTAATAATTTGACAGTTTAATAAAATACATTATTATTTTAATCACTAGATAGGTCTCACAAACCTATGTCATGGTCTGATGCAGTGGTCTCCCCAGAAATCCTCCTGAAAGACTTTTGATTATTATATGACTCCCTATTTTCCATTAAGTCTGGGTTGCTTGCCTCATGCCAAAATGTGTTTTCTGGAAAGTACTTTATATCAGTCATTGACACCTGAGTATGAACTTAATTGATAATGTTTCCTCTCCTGAGAACTTTATATTTTCAGTTTTATTTAGTTCAGAATGTGGGAGGAAAGGCTTTGCCTTCTGGTTAGAGAATAAAATGTTCAGAAAACTGGCAGGTGAGAAATGTAGGAGGAATGAGAAAAGAGCTATTTTGGGGGCCCTTGAAATCACAAGAGAGGGATGACAACTTTCAGGTTATGAGTTTAAAAACTGTTCTGAGGAAAATTGAGGTTGTGATGATTATTGTATGAATATTTGTGCAGAAATCAGGTGATCACATAAAATTAATGTGATAGAAATGAAGAGGATTGCCATTGTGCACAGAGATGACCACCAAATGCCTGCCTCATGTAGCAGCCACTAGAGCACATGTATTCCTGGAATAGGGTGAAGTTTCTTGTTTGGGATGACAAATGACTGCTTTGGTTTACAGTGACACATTTAATCAGCTTGAGAGCTCTCTTTGCACATGTATTTGTAGTATGAGACACTGTCTCTTGCATTCTGGAAACCAGGAAGTTGTTAGTGTCTCTAAACACTTAGTGCTATTCTAGATATTTATGAAGAAAGAGCACCAGTGGGGTGAAATATGTCTTGATATGAATATAAACTGAAATAATACAGGAAGTAAAGTTCATATTTGTGCTGGAGGTAAACAAGATCTAAAGGAAGCCAGTCTTAGGTAGATATTTTGCTATGATAAGTGTGATATTCTTATTGAGGTAAGTTATAGAAATGCCTCTTCTTTTATTTTTCTTCATCTATTGTTCTGTGGGTGAGGGGAAGATGGGGAATTAAAAACCAACAAAAATCACAGTATCCACAAAAACAGCCATGATATTGAAGCTAATATAGACATTAATCTAGTTTGTTTTCTATTGCTTGGGTCGAACACTAACCATAAACAATTGGTTTACAGGTTGTAGTCCATCACTAAGGGAAATCAAGACAGGAAATCAAAGCAGAAAGCTGGAGAGAGAAACCAAAGGAAAAACATGAAAAAATGGTACTTCCTGGGGTAATGCCCATGGCTTGCTCAGTTTGCTTTCTTATGCAGCAGATGAATACCTGCTGAGGTCTGATATCAATACAGTTGAATGGGCCCTACTATATACATCAGTAATAAAAACAATCAAACAGAAAAACAAAACAAAGCTAACAACAACAGCAAACTACATCATAGTCATACTCAAAGGCTAATCCAATCTCATGGAGGCAATTCTAAAATTCACATTTTCTATTCCCAAGTGACAAAACTAATCAACAACTAATCAAATAATCAAATTGACGAAAACTAATCAGCATATTTTTTGACAGTCGTTTATTT
The DNA here is from genome assembly GCF_011064425.1 of Rattus rattus. NCBI lineage: Eukaryota > Metazoa > Chordata > Mammalia > Rodentia > Muridae > Rattus > Rattus rattus. Next base: position 13,585,218 of record NC_046161.1, on the reverse strand, counting down.
CTTAGAGTGGTGTTTAAGGCAATGAATTTACAGGAAAGATGCCTTGGGTCTAGGTGAGTATGCATGTATAATAACTTAGCACCTGGCGTGAATATTGAAACTTGTAATTTCATTTTCATATTTTATTAAGTAAGAATCAAAAGGTGGATATGCCATAGCTCTTTATACACTGCATTGTATAGATAACTTGTCAGTATAAACCACAGTCGTTTATGCATGTACTCATAGTTATTATACTAAAGATTTATGTTATATATTTTTAAATATACAAATTCAGTATATATATATATATATGTGTACTCTTGTGTGTGTATGTTTGTGTGTGTTTGTGTGTGTGCATATGTGTGTGTGTGTGTGTGTGTTTATTAGAATACGAAGGAAATAGGGCACTGAGGTCAAAGTATTTGAAGATGAGCTAATCAAAGATTTTAGTATGTATGTGTTCAGAAAGAGTGTGAGAGAGTGAAAGAATTCTGAACAAATCACAGATCAGAGTTGCCAGGACAATGATAACTAGAGTGTCTCAATAGTAAAGCGGCATATGGCTGAAGACCATTGTTTTGGAATAGTGGCTTTATGCCAGGAGATTGTCAGCATGACTGCTAATGAATAGTTGCAGAGAGAAATGTAATGCCTACTGAGGCCTGTTTAAGTCTGTAAGGTTATAATAGTTTTGTTTGTTTGCTCGCTTGTTTTTGCTTAGGCTACATGGTTCTCAGTCTTTGTAGCTCCAGGTCCTCTTTTTTCATTTGCTAAACTCAACTTGGGGGATTATCTTAAAAACTAACTCTCTGAAATGTAAGCCAATGGCCATGCATATCTTATTTTCTTTTTACATTGCACTCTTGGTCTTTCTTGCATGCTGATTGATTTTGTAACATTATTACTTACACAAAAATGTATTGTTTGTCACAGTGATATCAAGCACCTGACCATGATACAATTTATTCTATATCATTGAAAAGATATTATGATTTATTTCATCAAGGAAGTCTTTAGACTTTAGAATATTTACAAGGGATGAAGTTTTTCTAAACTAAGTTATACTTGAATTTTTAATGCTATCACTGACAATAAGCACATAGAACTTGTTGAATTCTATTTCATTTGGTCTATTTGCAAGGCAGTTAGACTAACTTGAGACTACCTTGAAAATTCAGAACTTGTAAGAATGTTTACTTATTTTAAGAAAAATCATCGTTCTGGGATGAAAACAAATGAACAAGCAAACAAACAAACCAAGACATAGGAGAGGACACTAAGGTGCTTTCGCTCAGGTAAACCTCAGTCTTTGGAAAAGAACACAAATTTTTTTTGTTTACTATCTCATCATATAGATTATTTAATACACAGTGTGCTTAGGGGCAGAAATTTAAAATTTGATTAAGTTTATCTCTTCATTGAAAGCTAGTCATTAAAAAACAAAACAACAACAACAAAAAAAACCCAGCACCCTTACGGTTTAGGGCATTGTCTTGACTGTTTCAAAATGAGCAGTTGTGTCATTGTGGCTGCTTAATTATCAGAAGACATGAGAACATGATCACAGGAAAATATACCACTACAAAATATTATTGATGTACTAACCAACTTGAAAGGACTTGGGTATATTTTGTTCCCATGTAGCTGTTGTAAAGAAGCAGGGCTCTACATTTCATAAGTGAGAAAAAGGTTAGAGCCCAAAAAAGAAAACAGAAAAGTTTAGTTTGAAGTCAAAATTCCAATATATTATGACACAACCAGATATTGTAAACTAAAATTCCTAAATAGAAATTAGGAGGTCGCTATCATGTCCAGGATGAGAGGTAAGGATGTTATAACATTTACCCCAACACCCGAAGTAACTGGGATCCCTTGAGATCTGTGGAGCTGTTTACAGGGGTCTTTCCACGGAGATCTCTGGTTTAGCTAGGTGTGCTGGTTCAGGAGGAGAGAACTTGGCCTGGGCTGGGCAACAGCTTTTAACGCCATATGGCAGTAACTTTGAGAGAGCGTATCTCTTCCCCAAGCAGCAGTGTTACAGCTCTTATGGAAGAAGCTCTCAGATGATGGAATAATTCCTTCACACATTTAACCCTTCTGAATAGGATTCTTAAATATAGTTTTGGGATGGGTCAGGGTCTGGCAGCAGGTACTTTTTATTGGTTTGGCCTGCAAGCTTGGGAATACTTCATCTACATATTTGGGGGCATGGTCCTGCTACTAAATGACTAATTAGTCTAAGCCTATGTGACTTGTGGTCACATCCTCACCTTTGGAGGGGGAGTTTGGGGTGTTACCCTATGTGACTGATCTGTCTCAAACCTCTCTAAAGGGGGTTATGGAGGACTGTACCTACATGAGAGGGCTCTGATCTCCAGGGAGCCTAGAAATGCTCCTGCTGTCCGTTTTAGGGTCCCTGGGGATTTGATCAGGAATCAGGAATCATAGCCTGCCACATGACTGGGATCCAGGGATACAGGAACCCAAGGCTAGCTGATGGCACAGGTTTCTTCTGGCCTAAAACAGAGCACTGAGTAGACCTTAGGGGCTGGCTCGCAGCTACTCCTACAGGACCCAGAGGGATCCTGACTACCAGGTGCTCTGAAATACCCAGGGTCACAGGAGAGGCCACAACATCTGCCACAACATCAAGGGACTGGATCCACTAGCATCCAGGGAATAAGAAACCCCCACCCTGCCAGTGGCTTAGATCCCTTCCAGGCTGAACCTGAACCTGAAGCAGACCTGGGTTGTTGGCTCTTCATCCACTCTTACGAGAATCAGAGAGAACCCTATCCCCAAGTGTTCTGAAATGTCCAGGACACATGATCACAGAGAAAGCTCTCCTCCCAGGAGATTGGTCACAACCAGGAGCACTGAAGCTCTGACACATTCAAAAACACAGTTGAGGCCAAATCATGTTTCCCAATACACAGCATAAATAGGACTTCCACAATAATCAAGGAAATTCAAACTGGGCCAGCCAGAGGTATGGGTTCCTTCCAGCTTCCACCTGTGCTTGGAGCAAACCCAAGACTATGGCTCCTACCCACTCCTACAATACCCTGAAAAGTTTGACTCGAAGGAGTGCTGACACAAAAGGATCTCAGGAGTTAGGTTATACCAGAATTTCAGGATCCCTGAGGCATCATGACTTCCAGGAGCTCAGACACACCCAGGATCTCAGGCTCACAGGATCACAGAATCATAGGATAACAGAGAGAGCTGTATTCTGAGGAGTTCTGACACAACCACGATCACAGGAGGGATAGGCTGCAGTCAGAGACAGCAAGGACAGGTACCACTCTAGAACAACCAGACAGCAAGCGGCAAGCGCAAGAACATAAGCAACAGAAACCAAGGCTAATTGGGATCAACAGAACCCAGTTATCCCTCTACAGAAAGTCCTGCCATCACACCAGAAAAGCAAGACTTGGATATAAAATCACATCTTATGATGATGATAGAGGACTTTAGGAAGGACATAAACAACTCCTTTAAAGAAATACAGGAGAACACCAGTAAACAGGTAGAAGCCCTTAAGGAGGAATGACAAAATTCCCTTACAGAATTACAGGAAAATACAAAGAAGCAGGTGAAGGAATTGAGCAAAACCATCCAAGACCTAAAAACAGAAATAGAAAAAAAAATAAAGAAATCACAATGGGAAACATCCTTGGAGATAGAAAACCCAAGAAAGAGATCAGGAGTCATAGATGCAGGCATCACCAACAGAATGCAAGAGATAGAAGAAATAATCTCAGGGACAGAAGGTACCATAGAAAACATTAACACAACAGTCAAAGAAAATTTAATATGAAAAAAAAACAACTAACCCAAAACCTCCAGGAAATCCAATACATAATGAGAAATACAAACCTAAGGATAATAGGATTAGAAGAGAGTGAAGATTCCCAAATCAAAGGGCCAGTAAATATCTTCAACAAAATTACAGAAGAAAATTTCCCTAAAGCAAATAAAGAGGTGATCTTAAACATGCAAGTAGCCTATAGAACTCAAAATAAACTGTATCAGAAAAAAACCTCCTATCACAATAATCAAATAATAATAGTAATAGTAATAATAATAATAATAATAATAATAATAATAATAATAACACCCAATGCCAACACAGAGAAAGAAGATATAGTACAACCTGAGGACCCAGCTATACCACTTCTGGGCATATACCAAAAAGATGCTGTAGCATATAACAATGACACGTGCTCCACTATGTTCATAGCAGCCTTATTTATTATACCCAGAAACAGGAAAAAAAAAAACCCAGATGTCCTTCAAAAGATGAAAGGATACAGAAAGTATGGTACATTTACAGAATGGAATATTAATCAGCTATTAAAAGGAATGACTTCATGAAATGCTTAGGCAAATATTATCCTAATTGAGGTAACCCAAGTACAAAAGAATATGCATGATAAGTACTCACTGATAAGTGGATAGTAGCCTAAAACCTCTGAATACCCAAGATACAATTTACAGATCACATGATGCTCAAGAAGAAAAACAAAAGTTTGGATGTTTCAGTGCTTCTTAGAAGGGGGAACAAAATACTCACAGCAGGAAATACTGAGACAAAATCTGGAGCAGAGACTAAAGGAAAGATCATCCAGAGATTGTCACACATTGGATCCATCCCACATGCAGTCTCCAAATCCAGTCACTATTGGGGATGCAAAGCAGTGCATGCTGACAGGAGTCTGATATACCTGTCTCCTGAGAGGCTCTGCCTGAGCCTGACAAATACAGAGGTGGATGCTTTCAGCAAAACCACTGGAGAGAGGGAAAGGGGTCCCCAATGGAGGAGTTAGAGAAAGGATTGAAGGAGCTGAAGAGTTTTGCAACCCAATAGGAAGAACAGTAATATCAACTAACCAGACACCCCAGAGCTTTTAGGGAGTAAAACACCAACCAGAGAGTACACATGGTGTGACCTTTGGCTTAAACTACATACTTAGCAGAGGCTGGCTCTTGTCCAGCATCAGTGGGAGAAGAGGACCTTGTTCTTGCGAAGGTTCAATGCCCCAGTGTAGAGAAATATCAGGACAGGTGATGGGAGGGGTGGGTGTGGGTCCCCCTTTCTTAAACTCTCAGTGGGAGGAAGGTCTGTCTACATGGTGTGCATCCACAACCAGCACCTGGACGGTGAAGCCCTGTGTCTTAGGCTACACAGGTTGCCCCCATGTCTGGCACTCTCACTTGAGTTCCATTATTTCCACCAGGGTGGAAGTAGTCTGAGGTACATCAGACATGCCTCACAGAGTGCCCAGCTTGGCCATGGCGAGCCACTCTTGCAGTTAGGACTGCACCCCAATGGCTAGGAATGATCTTATGTTTTAACACACCATTCTGGGCTATAGTGTGTGTTTTGTGAGAGTGGGTGACCCAGGTCATGGACCTGGCACTCTCAGTTAGGTTCCATTATTTCCACCAGGGTGGAAGTAGTGGTCTGAGATAGATCAGACATGTTTCACAGAGTGCCCAGCTCGGCCATGGCGAGCCACTCTTGCAGCTAAGACTGCACCCCAATGGCTAGGAATGATCTTATGCTTTAACACACTGTTCTGGGCTATACGTGTGTGTTTTGTGAGAGTGGGCAACCCAGATCATGGACCCGTGCTAATCCCATCATAGGGTTACTTCACAGCGGTGAGGTGTACGCCTGGTATGTGGCACCATAATATTCCCATCATTAATGCTTCCACCAGTGACTGATTTACCAGTCTGAGTTATAGGCTGTATTTAGGGTGGAGAAGTCAAGGCCAGCCATGGGCAACCCAAGGGGAGTATCACTCTCCCTGATTGTCTCAGCCTCTTCACAATGGAGGTGGTGGTAATGGACTGAGACCTGCTTGGTAGCTAAATCCACTTGGGCCTTTGTCGGCGCCAGCACCGACACAGTACTGAGAATTGGGCGAAAGCCTACGGGATGAAAGAAACACACATACACACACACAGGTTATCGTGTCAAGCCAGGAGAGAAAGAGAGGAAGAGAGAAAGAGAGAGACAGAAGAAGAGTGGAAGAGCGGAAGGAAGAGTGAGAGTCTCCTGTAGCTTTATTCACAACTTATATACCCAAGTCTCCAGGTAGAAAATAACTGGGAAGCACAGTGGGAAATCCTGGTGACTTCTGTAACAAAAGACTGACTAGGAGACCTGAATTAATTAGGGAGAAATCCGAGAAGACCAGCCTAAATCTCAAAGATAAAGGCTGAGGAAGCAAAAGGCAGAAGTAAATTGACCACCACCCAGGTGTGGTCCAGGTGTGTCAGTTCCACATGCATCAGCCAGGCTCAGCAGAGGTCATGCAGTGAAGACACGGGTGTTTACTACTTGGTCTTTTCTTCCTGTGCCGTAAATACATGGGAGAGGCCTCTGTCCAACAATCCCATGACTTCTTAACTGTGGCCATGCAGTTACAAAGTGGCCAGGCCCAAATCCAATGTGGCTCACTACAGGCCTTGATAAAATCAGTTAAGTTTCTAAGCACCCATGGACCAAAGGAGACAAGTAGCAGGAGTCCTATAAAGGAAACCAGGATACTGGGTAGAAGAGTGGGGAGCAGGGGAGAGGCAGAAAACCAATTTTTATACCAGGCTTCATTCTTTTCTCTATCTCTTTGTCCCTTTTGTAGACTTTCTCTAACTTTTTGTAGGCTGTTTTCTACTAAACCTGTCTTATCAGCATAAGAACAACACTCCTCCTTCAGGGCCACACAGAGCCCTCCCTGTTGGAGAAAGAGAAGATCTAATCCCCTTCTATTTTGTAGAACAACCTCAGCCAAGGAAGTGGCTGAATCTTTAAGATAGGTTATTCCTTGTTGAAGCTCACTGATGTCCCTGTCTATGGCGGCACTGAGCTGATGACAACTCTGTTGGGAGGTGATCAGGGAGGCAACCCCGATTCCTGTCCCCACAGCTGACAGGCCTAGGAGTACTGCAAGAGTCACTGCGGTGATGGGTTCTCTCTTTCTACGAGTGGAGGTGCCTCTTTCCCAGAACTGCAGGAACTCAAGGTTGGGCCAGGGAACTTGTGCAGTGGTGGTGGAGTTGGCAGACACCACATCTCCAGCGCCATTAAGAATCACCCAGATATAGTTGAAGATCTGGTGAGGCAATGTTGCAAGGGCAGACGTGATGATGCTTCCAAGGATCCAGATGAAGGGGAACATGGTCAGCATGGTCTGTAATTAAGCATAGTTAGACTTTTCCTCAGGGTTGTCCCTGGGTGGGTTAAAGATCTTAACAAGGCACTCAGAGAGCCAACGGGTGCCCCCAGTCTTTGAATCATAAACGCAGGCTGATCCGTGTCCCCAAATGAGTACCGGATCAGGGCCATACCATTGGGATGTTAACAGGTCCTTCCATAGGACTCATGCATAATCATAAGAAAGTATGGGGGTGCCACAGGCGGTCTGCTGCAGTTTTTCCATCCTTGTCCATGACAAGGTAGTTAAGGACAAAGAGTGCATGACTTATTAAATTTTGTGATTACTGGGGAGGGAGAATAATATTCCCCCATTTGACTGTAATTTATGTATCATACTTTTAAGGGTTTGGTGAGCTCTTACAACTATACCCTGTCCCTGAGGATTATGAGGACTGCCTGTGACATGTTTAATTCTGAGTTGGGAAGAAAAGTCTTTAAAATTAGAACTAGTTTATCCAGGTCCATTATCTGTTTTAACAATCTTGGGTTGAGGTAAAACTGTGAGGCAAGCCAGAACATGAATTATAACATGTTTGGTGGCCTCCCCTGTCTGCAGGGATGCATAGATAAAGCCACTAAGGGTATCAATGGTGACATGAACATATTTTAATTTACCAAAGGAGGGAAGATGGGTGACATCCATTTGCCAGAGCTCTCCGGAAACCAGCCCTCAGGGGTTGACCCATAGGTGGGGGTCAGGCAGTAGGGTCATGCAGCCTTGGTAATTATGGGCTATTTGGAGAGCCTGTTCATGGGTGAACTTATATTTAATCCTAACGGTTTGTTCATTAAGGTGATGTAAGTCATGTGCTTTTTGGGCAAGTTTAAGGGGCGTAGAGAAGGCCCCCTGGGCCAAGGCCAGGAGCATGGTGAGGCGATCAATGGCATCATTACCATCGGCCAAGGGGCCTGGCAATCCGGTATGTGCTTGGATGTGTCCCACAAAGAAAGGGCAAGAACACCTTTGAATATACTTTTGTAAGGTGGCAAACAGGGGGGGGCAGCATTGGTGGTAGGCCGAATATAGGGCACTGTTTCTAACAGGGGGATAGAAAAGGTAAATATGAGCTATCTGTATATAGGTTAAAGGGTGCATCGGGCAGCGCACAAATTACTGCACAAATTACTTGAAGCTCTACCAGCTGAATGGAATCTAAAGGGGTAGAGAACTGTTGTATTTGACCATCAATTGAAAATGCGGCTTGTCCATTGGAGGCGCTGTCTGTAAAGACAAGGTGGACTCCTGACATAGGGTGATCACGTGTTACCTTTGGAAAGATCACTGGGACTGTAATTTTGTGAGAAAACTGTATCAAGTTATCATACGGGTAATGATTATCTATCTTACCCTGAAAGGCAATGTAGTTAATTGTCCATTCATCTACATGTTGACTGAGCCAAGAGACCTGGGAGGGGCTATAGGGTAAGATTACAGCATCGATGTCCCTTCCAAAGATCTTATGGACTGTTCTCTTTCAAGACATATGATTTGTGCCACCAGCAAGGGATAGGTGGGAAGGACCCTAGTTGAGGAGGCAAGTAAATGTATCCAGTAAAGAGGATATTGCTGCCAAAACTGCTGTTGGAGAAAAGGGGTTAAGAAGGACATCATTGGAAAATGTTGAGAATACCAGTGAAAAATCACAAGGAGGAGCTTCCTGTTTCTCAAGGTTGTTTAACTTTATGGTCCACTAGTTCCTGGGAGAAGCTCCCTGCTTCTCAAGATTGTTTAATTTATGGTCCACTTGTTCCTGGGAGAAACTTCCTGCTTCTCAAGATTGTTCTCTAAGATTTTAATCTAAATTTATGGTCAGCTAGTTCCTGGGAGAGAGTTGCCAAACTGGCTGATGTAATTACCCATTGTATAGCCCTAGGAGAGGCTTCCTAGAACATACAATTCTGGGGCCCAACCTGTTTCTTCTGCTCTAAACTTTGTGTCTAGGGGGGCAACTTTAAAACATTTACCTTTCATTCCCCACTTCTTCTAGTGACTAGTTCTAATCATAGAACTAAATTAAAACATGATATTGCTGACATAACCTCAAAATCTGAACAGCACTTACTCTTTCTCTAATGAAGATAACTAGCTTATTTAACACACATGGACTTATAATCAGAAAGAGAAGCAAAATTAAGAAGGGTCCCATAAGGGAAGATATCAGAGTAGTCATCCAAGGAGATCTACTAAACCAGCTCTCAAACCATCCCTGATGGTCTCTGTCTCTCTGTCTTTTGTCTAACCTTTTTTTTAAGTTTACTCATGGAATCTTTAGTTACTCCTGAATTGTCTACATAAAAGCAACATTCTTCTTTTAGTGTAGCACACAGACCTCCTTCTTTAAGGAATATCAGGTCTAATCTTCTCTTATTCTGAAGGACTACCTCTGAGAGGGAAGTTAGGGATTCTTGGAGGTCAGCTAAAAGTCTTTTTTACTCCTTCTATATCTAAGTCAATGGAAGTTCTGAATTCTCCATAAGCCTTGTGCTGTGGGGCAACAGCAGATGTCCTTGTAGCTGCCCTTGCAGCATCTAGACTCAGCCTTAAGATAGCCCTAAGTAATTCTCAACTCTCTTTTGTGTCTTACTAAGTCTTTAGCATCAGGATTCCAATCTGGACACTATCTGAACCTAAACACAAAGGTCATGACTACCTTTTAGAACTTCTAAACTTATACAGGTTGTGATCGCTGAGGCACAGTCCCAAGAAGTGTTAGGAGTAATAACATATGCAATGTTACATCATTTGCAATAGAAATCAAGCCACACCTATCCCGATGGAACCCAGGGCAAACATGAAATTCTTGTTTCTAAAGCACACTCCTCAAGTGAGCATTATAGATTTCCTGTAACAGCCACTAACAAAGATCCCAAGTGGGATGGTGAGAAAACAAGAATAGAGTCCATAAAATAGAAGTCTGCCAAAGAGGGCAAATAGCATTGAGTCACACAGAAAGACAATCAAAAGATTAACAGACAAAAAAAAAATACAAAAGTGCACACAAAAACAAAATACAAGTGGCCGCCACAAGATTGCCACAAAACCAAACTGATTCAGATAGGAGCTTCCATGAGCTCACCAAAGACAGATGAAGGGGAGCGGATTCCACATCACTCCTCCTTCCCAACCAGAATCTTCCCATTGTCAAAGTCACAAGTAACACAAAACAAAGACCTAAGACACACAGACAAAGACCACTCTGGAAATACAGATGGCTGGGAGGGCGGGTCTTTTCTCCAATCCAGGAGAATCACCGAATCCTCACTGGCACCCAGTTGGGAATCTCCCAGGCGTCCCTGTGTTCCCTCACCTCCTGGGAGGTCTCTCAGGGCAGCGCAATCGGTGAGCCCCTGGCACATCTACCCCTCACACTCGAGTCTCTCATGAGACAGGAGTCTCCCTCTCAGCCCTCCATGGAAGCAACTGCAAAACCAGAACTCCAGAACTCGAGAGCAAATACAGACTCAGAGTAGCAAATACAGACCCAGAGTTTAGCTGGCACAAAACACAAAGACACAAAGACACAGATGCTTTCTCCTGAATCAGAACTACCTCAGATCCTTTTTCTTACAATAAGTCCTTTAAACACTTTCCAACCTGGTCCCAACTATAGGAGCTAATTTCTGGTCCTTCAATAATAAACCAAGGACAAGTTTCTGACATAAAGACGAAAAAAATTTTTTTCCATCTTTATTAACTTCAGTATTTCTTATTTACATTTTGATTGTTATACCCCGTCCCCGTTTCCGGGCCAACATCCCCCTCCCCCTCCCCCTCCCCTTCTATGGGCTTCCCCTCCCTATGCAGTTGGAACCCAGGGTCAGTCCATGTATAGTCTTTGGGTAGTGGCTTAATCCCTGGAAGTTCTGGTTGGTTGGCATTGTTGTTCATATGGGGTCTCAAGCCCCTTCAAGCTCTTCTAGTCCTTTCTCTGATTCTTTCAACGGGGGTCCCATTCTCAGTTCAGTGGTTTACTGCTGGCATTCGCCTATATATTTGCTATATTCTGGCTGTGTCTCTCAGGAGAAATCCCAAGGGTATTCTTGTTTCCCTTTTAAAGAGGGTGAAGCATTCGCAGTTTGGTCATCCTTCTTGAGTTTCATGTGTTCTGTGCATCTAGGGTAATTCAAGCATTTGGGCTAATAGCCACTTATCAATGAGTGCATACCATGTGTGTTTTTCTGTGTTTGGGTTACCTCACTCAGGATGATATTTTCCAGTTCCAACCATTTGCCTATGAATTTCATAAAGTCATTGTTTTTGATAGCTGAGTAATATTCCATCGTGTAGATGTATCACATTTTCTGTATCCATTCCTCTGTTGAAGAGCATCTGGGTTCTTTCCAGCTTCTGACTATTATAAATAAGGCTGCTATGACCAAAATGGAGCACGTGTCTTTGTTATATGTTGGTGCATCTTTTGGGTATATGCCCAAGAGAGGTATAGCTGGGTCCTCAGGCACTTCAATGTCCAATTTTCTGAGGAACCTCCAGACTGATTTCCAGAATGGTTGTACCAGTCTGCAATCCCACCAAGAATGCAGCAGTGTTCCTCTTTCTCCACATCCTCGCCACCATTTGCTGTCACCTGTGTTTTGATCTCAGCCATTCTCACTGGTGTGAGGTGAAATCTCAGGGTTGTTTTGATTTGCATTTCCCTTATGACTAAAAATGATGAACATTTCTTTAGGTGTTTCTCAGCCATTCGGCATTCCTCAGCTGTGAATTCTTTGTTTAGCTCTGAACCCCATTTTTTAATAGGGTTATTTGTCTCCCTGTGGTCTAACTTCTTGAGTTCTTTGCATATTTTGGATATAAGCCCTCTATCTGTTGTAGGATTGGTAAAGATCTTTTCCCAATCTGTTGGTTGCTGTTTTAAGTCAAAAAAATTTAACGAGATCCTTTTTCTTAACTCTTACTCCTCTTTCCCTGAGAGAAGCCTTAAGGTCTTTGACAAAGATTGCTTACTTAGACATTTTTTGCCCATTCTCAATTAGACAGGAAACTCTTACCTGCTACATCTTTCTCTCATGAGCGGTGAGAGTGCACAGCCATGAACATCAGATCGGTGCAGCTACTTTTACTTTATCTGTGTCAGTCTCTGTACAAATACCTGGGGTCCTCAACTTCTTTTTCTGTCCAGTGAGGGTCTGTACCTCGAGCCCCACCGTGGGCGACACTTGCCCCCGCCAGCGGGGACTCAGTTATTTGTGGGGGTTTAGGGGGCCCATACCTGTGGGAGAACGGGTGAGAAAGAGGAGTGAGACCAAGCAGTGTCCTTGTCAAGGTCTGTTTATTGAGAGGAGTGTATAGCATTTAAAGCTCTGAAGCAGGAATTGAAGCAGGAACTTAAGCTGGGGGGGGTTAGGGGAGTACTGGGGAGTACCCAAGGACATAAGGTGAATCTTTAAACTGCAAGATATTCCCCTTAGATAATTAGGCAAAAGTCTTCCAGGGACATGTTCTTTCTTTGAAAAGGTCAAGCCCTTCTCAGGAATCTGCTCAGGGCAGGGTTCTAGCTTTGCCCAGTCCAGTAGTTTTGTCCCGGTCCCCAACATGTGGGAGTGGAGGAACATCTTCATGGATGCAGGGGTGAGGGAGATTGGATGGGCTATTTCTGGACTGGAAACCAGGAAAATGTAAATAAATTATCCGATAAAGTGAAAGAAAAAAGAAAAGCAATAAGGGTAAAAGGCCAAGTAACATATAAAGGCAGACCTATCAAAATTACGTAAGACTTCTTATCAGAGATTATGAAAGCCAAAAGATCCTGGGAAGATGTCATAGAGACCCTAATAAACAAAAATGCCAATCCAGGATACTATACCCAGCCAAAGTCTCAATTAACATACATGGAGAAGCCAAGATATTCCATGAGAAGACCAAATTTACATAATATCTTCACACAAACTAATAGATGGAAAACACCAAAATGAGGAGGGAAACCACACCCTAGAAAGAGCAAGAAATTAATCTTCTTTCAACTAGCCCAGAAGAAGATAGCCACACAAACATAATTCAACCTCTAACAACAAAAAAATAAGAGGAAGGAACAATCACTTTTACTTAATATATCTTAAAATCAATGGACTAATTCACACAGTAAAATGACACAGTCTAACTGACTAGATATGAAAACAGGACTAGCATTGTGCTGCATAACAAAAACACACCTCAGTGAGAACAACAGATACTACCTCAGAATAAAAGGCTGGAAAACAATTTTCCAAGCAAATGGTCCCAAGAAATAGGCTAGAGTAGCCATTCAAATATAGAATAAAATTGACTTTCACACAAAAATTATCAAACTCAAACACACACACACACACACACACACACACACAAACACCCCTGAAGGACACTTCATACACATCAAAGGAAAAAACCTTACGAAGATGAACTCTCAATTCTGAACATCTATGCTCTAAATGCAAGGACACACACATTCAGAAAAAAATTTACAAATCTCAAAACATACATTGCATCTCACATAATAATGGTGGCAAGCTTCAACACCCCACTCTCATCAATGGACAGAACATTGAAATGGAAACTAAACAGATACACAGTGAAACTAATAGAAGTTATGACTAAATGTATTTAAGAGATATCTGCAAAACATTTCATCCCAAAACAAAAGAATATACCATCTTCTCAGCACCTCAAGGAACCTTCTTCAAAATTGACCTTTTAAACATGCCTTACAACATGGTCACAAAACATGCCTTAACAGATACAAGAAGATTGAAATAATCCCTTGTGTCCTATCAAATCACCACGGAAAAAGGCTGGTGATCAACAAACTCAATAGAAAGCCCACATGGAAGTTGAACAATGTTCTCCTCAATGATAACACATGGAAGAAAAAAAGAAATTCAAGACTTTTTAGAATTTAAGAAAAATGAAGGCATAACATACCAAACCTTATGGGACACAATGAAAGCACTGTTAAGAGGAAAACTCATAGTTCTGAGTGCCTCCAAAATGAAACAGGAAAGAGAATACACTAGAAACTTAACAGCACACTGGAAAGCTCTAGAACAAAAGGAAGCAAATACACCCAAGAGGAGTAGACAACAGGAAGTAATGGAACTAGGAATTGAAATCACTCAAGTGGAAACAAAAAGAACTATACAAATAATCAACAAGACAAAGAACTTGTTCTTTGAGAAAATCAAAAAGATAGATAAACCTTTAGCCAGACTAACTAGGGGAAACAGGGTCAGTATCCAAATTAAAAAAAATAATAATAATACATGAAAAATGAGACCTAACAACAGAAACTGAAAAAATTCAAAAAATATTTCAGATCCTACTACAAAAGTCTATACTCAGTAAAACTGGAAAATCTGAATAAAATAAAATTTCTTTCTAGGAAGATACCAGGTACCAAAGTTAAATCCTAGTTAGATAAAATACCTACATAGTCCCATAATACCTAAGGATACAGAAGCAGTCATTAAAATTCCCCAAACCTTAAAAAAGTCTGGGACCAGATGGGATTAGTTCAGAATTCTATCAGACATTCATAGAGGACTTAATACTAATACTCTTCAAAATACTCCACAGAATAGAAAAAGAAGAAACACTACCCAGTTCATTCGATGAAGCCATAATTACACTTATTTCTAAATCACAAAAAGATCCAACAAAGAAAGAGAACTTCAGACCAATTTGCCTTATGAATAACAATTCAAAAATACTCAACAGAATTCTCACAAACTTGATCCAAGAATACATCAAAAGGATCATCCATCATAGTTAAATAGGCTTTATACCAGGGATGCAGAGATGGTTCCATAAGTGGAAATCCATCAACGTAATCCATTATATAAACGTACTCAAACATAAAAACTACATGGTCCTCTTATTAGACGTTGAGAAATAATTTCACAAAATTCAACACCCCTTCATGCTAAAGGTCCTAGAAAGATCAGGAATTCAAGGCCCATTCCTGAACATAATAAACACAATATAGAGGAAACTAGTATACAACATCAAATTAAATGGAGAGAAACTTGAAGCAATCCCTCTAAAATCAGAGACTAGACAAGGCAACCCACTCTCTCCCTACCTATTCAATATTGTTCTTCAAGTCCTAGCCAGAGCATATATACAACAAATGTATGTCACAGGAATACAAATTGGAAAGAAGTCAAAATATCACTATTTGCAGATGATATGATAGTATACATAAGTGACCCCAAAAATTTCACCAGAGAACTCCTAAACTGATAAAGAACTTCAGCAAAGAGGCTGGATATAAAATTAATTCAAACAAATCAGCAGCCTTCCTATATTGAAATGATAAATGGATGAGAAAAAAATTAGTGAAATGACACTCTTCACAAATAATATCAAATAACTTGTTGTGAATCTAGCCAAGGAAGTTAAAGATCTTTAAGACAGAAACTTCAAGTCTCTAAAGAAAGAAATCAAAAAAGATCTCAGAAAATGAAACTATCTCCCATGCTCATGGTGTGGCAGGATTAATATAGTGAAAATGGCCATTTTGTGAAAAGCAATCTACAGATTCAATGCAACCCAACCAATATTCTAACTGACTATTTCATAGAGTTAGAAAGATCAATTTGTAAATTTATTTGGAATAACAAAAAACCCAGGATAACAAAAACTATTCTTAACAATGAAAGAACTTCTGGGGAATCACCATCCCTAATCTCAAGCTGTAGTACAGAACAATAGTGATAAAAACTGTATGATATTGGTACAAAGACAGGCAGGTATATCAGTGGACTAGAATTAAAGACCCTGAAATGAACCAACATACCTATGGTCACTTGATCTTTGACAAAGGCTCTAAAACCATTCAGTGGAAAATATAGAGCATTTGCCAAAAATGGTGCTGGTTCAACTGGAAGTCAGCATGTAGAAGAATGCAAATCAATCCATTTTTTGTTTTATCTTTTCTCTTTTTCGGAGTTGGGGACCAAACCCAGGACCTTGCGCTTCCTAGGCAAGTGCTCTACCATTGAGCTAAATCCCCAACCCAAATCAACCCATTTTTATCACCTTGAACAAAGCTCAAATCCAAGTGGATTGAGGACTTGAACATAAAGCCACATATACTCAAACTAATAGAAGAGAAAGTGTGTAAGAGTCTTGAACACATGGGCACGGGGGAAATTTTCCTGAATGGAACATTAATGGCTTATGCTCTAAGATCAAGAGTCAACAAATGGGAACTCATTAAATTACAAAGCAAAGACAGTAAGTAAGTGTAAGGCAAAAGACAGTATCAATAGGACAAAATGGCAACCAACAGACTAGAAAAAAGATCTTTTCCAATCTTATATTTGATAGAGGGCTAATATCCAACATATATAAAGAAATCTAGAAATTTGACTGCAAAATCAAATAACCCTTTTAAAATGGAGTACAGAACTAAACCAAGAATTCTCAACTGTGGAATATTGAATGTCTGAGAAGCAAGGAATTTTCAGTATCCTTAGTTTTCAGACAAATACAAATCAAAACAACCCTGAGTTTCCCCCTCACATCAGTCAGAATGGCTAACATCAAAAACTCAGGTGACAGCAGATTCTGTCATGAATGTGGAGAAAGAGAAACACTCTGCCAATATTGGAGGGATTGCAAGCTTGTACCTTGGAAATCTGTCTGGTGGTCCCTCAAAAATTGGACATAGTACTACCTGAGGACCCAGCTGTATCACTCCTGGGCATCTACTGAAAAGATGCTCCAACATATAACAATGGCACATGTTCCACTATTTCATTGCAGCTTTATTTGTAACCACCAGAAGCAGGAAAAAAACAAGATGCCTTTCTGACCCGCCCAGCGGGTCCAATTATTCAGGGTTCCGAAGGGGCGCTACCCTTGGGCCAATAGGGGGTGAGAGAAGAAGGAGACCAAGCAAGATTCTATTGTCAAGGTCTCATTTATTGGGATGAACATTACAGCTTTTAAGGCTTTCAGGTAGGGGGAGTGACCTTTGTGAAAAACAAAGGAGGGGGAGATGAGGGTATAGACAGTGATAGCAGGAGGCAAAGAGGTCAGGCAGAGACCATGAGGTCAGGCAGTGGAGACACCGGGTGTTGACTCAGGAGATAACTGATATTTACTTAGGCTGAAACATCTGGTGAATGTTATCTTCCTGTGCCGGAAATTCATGGGAGAGGCTTTTGTCCCACAATCTCGAGGCTTTATGGCAGTCATCTTAAAGGAGCATGTGTGGCCATGCAGCCAAGAGTCACATAGCCACTTTGAGCTATACAGTCACAAAACGGCCAGGCCCAAATCCAATACGGCTCCCTACACCCTTCAACAGAGGAATGGATTCAGACATTGTGGTACATTTATACAATGGAGTACTAATAAGCTATTAAAAACAATAACTTTGAAATTTTTAGGCTAATAGATGGAACTAGAATAACATTCTAAGTGGAGTACCAATCACTAAAGAACACAAATGATAGACACTCACTGATAAGTAGATATTTGCCAAAAGTTCATAATATCCAAGATACAATTTTCAGACCACATGAAGCTCAAGAAGAAGAAAGACCAAAGTGTGAATAGTTCAGTCCTTCTTGATGGGAGAACAAATACTCACAGGAAGATATATGGAGATAATAGTTGGAGCAGAGTCTGAAGGAAAGACCATCCAGAGACTGCTACACATGGAAATTCATCTCATATACAGTCACAAAACCCAGACACTATTGTAGATACCTCTAAGTGCATGTTGATAGGAGCCTGATAGAGCTTTCTCCTGAGAAACTTTGCCAGAGACTGACATGTATACTGGTGGATGCTCCCAGTCAACCATTGGACTGAGAATAGCATTCCCAATAGAAGGGTTTGAGAAAGAACTGAAGTAACTGACTGGGTTTACAAACCTATAAGAAGAACAAGAATATCAACTAACCAGATACTCCAGAGCTCCCAGGAACTAAACCACCAACCAAACAGTACACATGAAGCAACACATGGCTTCTGTTGCACATGTAGCTGAGGATGGCTTTGTTGAGTATCCATAGGCAGAAAAGTCATTGATACTGTGAAGGCTCAACTCCCCAGTATATGGATATGGCATACAGGGAGGTGGGAAGACATAGGTGTGTGGGTTGGGAATACCATCATAGAAGTAGGTGGAGGGAGGATTGAATCAGGGGTTCCTAGAGGGGAAACAAGAAAATGGGATATCTCTTGAAATGTAAACGAATAAAATATCTAATAAAAATGAAAAAAAATTAAAAAGAAAATATCTGTCCTCCCACTCCCTTGGAATTCACTTATTGAGCCAAATGTGAAGTATTTTATTAAAAATAATAGAAATGGAGAGTTTTATCCAAGCAAACATGCTATGTCCTTCATATATTAAGAGGTTTTGTAAATGTTGATGATGACCTTGTACAATTATAGTGAGAGTAAGGAGAGGGAAAGGGACTTTGCAATCTAAAGTTGTGCTCACTTTCTGTGCTCTTGTACAAGCACTTCCTGCTTTAATCTCCTGTGGAACACTGGTTTTCCCCTCTTAGATCAGGGGTGTTGTTTGTTTGTTTGTTTGTTTGTTTAATCAATTTGGCTCTAGAAGGACAAACAATAAAGTGACTCACTTAACATAGAAAGGCAGAGCAACTGCTTGATGCCACTGTTGCTGTCTATTTGTCTATCTATCTATCTATCTATCTATCTATCTATCTATCTATCTATCTATCTATCATTATCTATCTCTCTCTCTCTATCTATCTATCTGTTTGTCTAAGATTTGAGATAAGATCTCTTCTGCAGTCCACTCTGGCTTTGAACTTGCCTTGTAATACAGGATTTCCTTGAAATCAGATTATATTTATTATTATTGTAAAATATGTGCATGTGTGTGTTAGACAGACAGACAGACAGAGAGAGAGAGAGAGAGAGAGAAGGGTGCCTATGTATGTATGTATGTATGTATGTATGTATGTATGTATGTATGTGTGGCAGATACCAGAATTGGTCTGTGGGGGTTGGAGCATAATTTTTTGAGTCAATTCTTTGCTTCTATACATGGTTTTTAGGAATCATTAGGGCTGCAAGGAAAGATGCAAGTGTTTATGTCTTCTCTGCCATTTCACAAACACGGCAGTCCTTTTCTACATAGAGTTTTATGTATTCATGATATTGACATTGTTATTTTTACCTTTATACAAATAGCAATTTTAAATTGCTATATAATATAATAGATTTTATTGTGATGTTTATACATGTAGACCATTGTATTTTGCTCCTAGTAAACCCTCATCACTATGTCTGATTTATCCTACAAGCCTTTTTGGCCCTTTGATGCTCTTATATTAATACATTTTCTTCTTATAGATGCATATTCATATAACTACATGTACATATGTAAATATATGACTAAATTATCATTACACAAATAAAATATATTTCTTCTTCCTGCTTATCATTTTCTGCCCACTGTACCCTCAGGTCTCTTCCTCTTCTCATGTATCATCCACATGTACCTTTATCAACACTATTATTTCAATTGCCAACATATTAAACACTTTCACAAGTTTCAGTTTTCCTTCAAAATGTATTTAAAAGTTTAAAAAATTTTCAATTAAAAAATAGCAATTCATTAAACATGTAGTCTCCAAAATAGATTCTAGATTGTCAATAGAATCAACCATGTTTCATACTTAGAATAAACTGAATAGCTCAAAAGATTTATATTTAACAAATTGAATTTTTAATATGATACTTAAGGTGTTAATAATTATACGCATGAAAAAATAATGTTAGCTTTTTTCTTTCTATAATGTTAAATATGATTGTAAAAGCTTTTTTATGACTTAACAGGCACATATATCATATTTTATTTTTGTTTTAAAAGGTAATTTTATCACCACATTTACTAGAATATAGTCCATTTTTTGCAGAGATGAATAAATCCTATTTGTGAACTATGCAACAATTGGATTAATACAACAAGGTTGTTTTCATTATCCCTGAATTTTATAAATGAATAATGTTCAACTGGTAATTTGAGCTGATAACAGAATGATTTGCATTTCCTACCAGAATTCATTAATCAAGACATCTATTTGTTCAAATACTGTGGGAATCCATTAGAATTTATTAGTAATTAAGTGTGCTTTTAAGATTTTTAAGAACCTTTTCTTCTTTTTTTTAATTCTTCTAAAATCATTCCGACTAGATTACAGTAGTTACAAAATGAAAGTGGTAAGTCTTGAAATAAGACTATAATATATCAATAGTAATAAAAATTGCATGGTGTTGGCATAAAGGCATCCAGATTTATCAACCAAATCTGGAATTGAATCAAACACCCAGAAATAAATCAGCACACTTAAGGACACTTGATTTTTGAGAAAGTAGTCAACACCATACAATGGAAAAGGGAAAGAATCTTTAACAAACCATACTGGTCAAACTTGCTTTCTGCACATAGAAAAATGCAGAGACCCATATTTTTTTTCCTCCATCTTTTAAATTGGGTATTTCTTACATTTCAATTGTTATTCCCTTTCCCAGTTTCCAGGTCAATATCTCCCTAACCACTACCCCTCCCCTTCTATATGGGTATTTCCCTCCCCATCCTTCCCCCATTACCGCCCTCCCACCAAAAATCACATTCACTGGGGGTTCAGTCTTGGCAGGACCAAGGGCTTCCCCTTCCACTGGTGCTCTTACAAGGCTATTCATTGCTACCTATGCAGTTGGAGCCCAGGGTCAGTCCATGTATAGTCTTTGGGTAGTGGCTTAGTCCCTGGAAGCTCTGGTTAGTTGGCATTGTTGTTCATATGGGGTCTCAAGCCCCTTCAAGCTCTTCTAGTCCTTTCTCTGATTCCTTCAACGGGGGTCCTGTTCTCAGTTCAGTGGTTTGCTACTGGCATTCGATTATGTATTTGCTATATTCTGGCTGTGTCTTTCAGGAGAAATCTACATCCGGTTCCTATCATCCTGCACTTCTTTGCTTCATCCATGTTATCTAGTTTGGTGGCTATATATGTATGGGCCACGTGTGGGGCAGGCTCTGAATGGGTGTTCCTTCAGCCTATGTTCTAAGCTTTGCCTCCCTATTCCCTCCAAAGGGTATTCTTTTTCCCATTTTAAAGAAGGAATGAAGCATTCGCATTTTGGTCATCCTTCTTGAGTTTCATGTGTTCTGTGAATTAAGGGTAATTCAAGCATTTGGGTTAATATCCACTTATCAATGCATATATACCATGTGTGTTTTTCTGTGTTTGGGTTACCTCACTCCGGATGACATTTTCCAGTCAGAGACCCATGTTTATCATGCTGCACCAAAACTCAACCCCAAGTACATCAAAGACCTCAACATAAAACTGGACACAGTAATCTAATAAAAGAACTGCCTTGAACATATTGGCACAGGAGAAAAAAGTCCTGAACACATCATTAATAGTTCAGGCACTATGATCAACAAATAATAAATGAGACTTCATTAAATAAAAAAAAATGGCAAGGCTAAAAACAACATTAGTGAAACAGCAACCTTCAGAATACAAAAAGATCTTTACCAAACCTACATCTGACAGAGAATTATATCCAAAATATATAAAGAACTTAAGGAGTCAAACACGAAAGAGCTCAAATATCCTAATTAAAAATGGGGTACAGAGCTAGATAGAGTTCTCAACAGAGGAATCTTGAATGTCCAAGAAAAACTTAAAGAAATGTTCCAAGTCCTTAGTCATCAGGAAAATGCAAATAACAAGGAAATCAAAACGACTCAGAGATTTCAGATTACACTGTTCAGAATAGCTAAAATGAAAAACTCAGGTGATCACACATTCTGGCAAGGATATGGAACAAGAAAAATACTTCTCTATCAACAGTGGGAGGGTTCTACCACTCCTAGGCATATACCCAATGATGCTATAAAACCCCACAAAGACACTTGCTCAATTATGTTCATAGCATCATTATTTATTAAAGCCAGAAACTGGAATCAACTTAGATGTCCCTCAAGTGAAGAATGGATAAAGAAAATGTGGTACATCTACACTGTGAAATACTACTCACCTATTAAAAACAAAAATGTCATCAATTTTGTAGGCAAATTTTGCATGTTGGAACTTAAGAATATCATCCTGTGTGAGGTTAACTCAGATCCCAAAGGACATTCATGGTACATACTCACTTATAAGTGTATTCTAGCCATAAAATTAAGGATACTCATGTTAGACTTCAGACACCCAAAAAAGTTAACAAGAAGGAAGGCACAAGTGAAGATGCCTGAATCTCACTTAGAATGAGGAATAAAATAGTCATAAAAGGCAGATGGAGGGAGGGAACTGGGTAAGAGAAGGGATATGGAAGGGAATAGAAGCATGAAGCGTCAGATGTAATGCAGGACAAGAGAATTGGCCAGATGGCCATGAGAATAAATGGAAACTTCAACTGACATGGATGGGAAAGTAGGGTGAATCTCCAAGAAGAGACCAAAAACTGAGAGATAAGAGAGGTGATCAAAAACCAATGAGGGCGGCCTTAGCTGTCATTCACAGCATTGGGGTTATGAAATCTGAAGAGGTCACCTCCTTACACATGCATAAACCCCAGTGGAGTTATAGGGATACCAATCCATCCACAAAACTTTCTATCCAAAATTTATCCTGTTCATAAGAAATGCAGGGATTGGGGAGTAACAGAAAATGAAGGAATGGCCAATCAATAATGGGTTCAACTTGAGACCCATCCCATGGACAAGCACTAATTTCTAACACTGTCAATGATATGCTGCTATGCTTGCAAACAGGAGTCTAACATGGTTGTCTTTGAGAGTCTCCATCCAGCAGCTAACTTAGCCAGATGCAGGCATCCACAGCCAAACTGTGGATGGAACTTAGGGACTCTTATGGTATAAAAGGAGGAAAGACTGTGGCCTCTAAGGGGATAGGAACTCCACAGGAAGACCAACAGAGTTAACTAGCAAGGACCTTTGGGACTCTAAGAGTCTGAACCACCAACTACAGAACATACACAGTGTGGGATTGCAAGCTGGTACAACCAATCTGGAAACAAGTCTTGATGTTCCTCAGAAAATTGAACATTATACTACTTGAGGACCCAGTTATAACACTCCTGGGCATATACCCAAATGATGCTCCAACATAAAACAAAAAGAAACTTGCTCCACTATGTTTATAGCAGCCTTATTTATAATAGTCAGAAGCCTGTAAAGGACCCAGGTGCTCTTCAACAGACGAATGGATAGAGGAAATGTGGTATATCTATACACTACTCAGCTATCAAAAACAGTGACATTATAAAATTCATAGGCAAATGGATGGAACTAGAAAATATCATCCTGAGTGAGGTAACCCAACAACAAAAACCACACATGGTAAGACTCACTGATAAGTGGATATTAGCCTAAAAGCTCAAATTTCCCACGATACAATCCACAGACCTCATGAAGCTACAGAAGGACAACCCAAGTCTTTAAAGGGGCAACAAAAGTATTCATAGGAGGAGATATAGAGGCAAAGTTTGGAGTAGAGACTAAAGGAATGGCTATTCAGAGCCTGCTCCACCTGGGGATTCAGTGCATATATATACAGCCTCCAAAACTAGAGAATATTGATGAAGTCAAGAACTGCATGCTGACAGAAATCTGATATAGCTGTCTCCTGAGAGGCTCTGCCAGAGAGTGATAAATACAGAGACGAATGCTAGAAGCAAACCATTGAACTGAGAACAGGTTCCCAGTTGGAGGAGTTAGAGAAAAGATTGAATGAGCTGAAGGGGTTTGCAACCCCAACGAACAATACCAACCAACCAGAACTCTCAGGGACAAACCCATGGCTTCAGCTGCATATGTAGCAGAGGTTGGCCTTTTGGACAACAATGCGAGGAGAAGCCTTTGGTCTTGCCAAGGCTGAACCCTCCAGTGTAGGGGAATGTCAGGGAGGGAAGGTGGGATGGGGGTTTGGGGAGGGGGAACACCCTTATAGAAGAAGGAGAGGGAGAGAGGATGGGGGCCTGTGGATGGGAAACCAGGAAAGGGAATAACATTTCAAATGTAAATAAAAAAATCCAGTAAAAATTAAAAAGAAAAAAGAACATACATAGACTGGACCTTGGCCTTCACGCACGTAGGTATCAGATATACACCTTGGTCTTCATGTGAGTCCTAAGCAAATAGAGTGGGGGCTATCTCAAAAGCTTTGGCCTGTGTGTATGATATATTCTTCTAGGTGGGTTGCTTTGTTTGCTTTCAGTGAAAGAGGATGTACCTAGCCTAGCAGAATCTTGCAGCACCAGGGTGGGGAACTCCCAGAATATCAGTATACCACACCTGCTCCGAGAAGAAGAGGGGTATGGGGAAGGCTTGTGGGAGTAGTTTAATGTGAGTAAGGTAATGAGTGTGATGTAAAATGACTAAGTAAAAACATAAATAAATAAATAAATAAATAAATAAATAAATAAATAAATAATAGGAGATTAAAAATTAAATACAAAAATTAATGGAATTCCCAACAGTTAGTAGGGGCAACCTCTAAAAGAAAGACAGGGTATCAAATGAAGGAAGAGGGTTGCCATCCCACAGTCAAAAAGTTGACATGGAATTGTTCCTATCTAAAAGAACTGCAGGGACAAAAACAGAGAAGAAACTGAGGAAAAGGAGTTCCAGTGAACAGAGCACTGCTTTGTCTGGCCTCAGTGGGAGAAGGCTCATACACCCAAGAGACTTAAGACCCCAGGGAGTGGGAGTGGGGAGGTCTAGTGGGGCTAGGGTAACATGCTCTTGGAGATGGTGGTGGTGTATGTGGAACTGTTGGAAGGCAGACCAGAAGTGAGGTAAAAACTGGACTATAAAAGTATAAAAATAATTTTAAAAATTGTAAGAGAAGAAGGGATAAATTAATGGAAAATAGTCTCATATGTTGTAAATATTACTGATGCTTTTCTCTGAAAAATAACATCCCTGTCCAAAGTTGCTACTTGCAACCTGGGGTACTTAAAAAGCTCATATAAGGAAAGTGGGCATTCAGTAAAATCCTGAAAATTTTCTCATAGTAGGTGCTGCATATTTTTGGGAAGTACACATTCTTTGTTACATGAGGCCTCTCTGGATTTTGTTTGTGTCTTGTTTGAACACTGTAGTATATTTCACAGAAGCTAATATTGGCTCCTTAGTACCATGTAAACTACCCTTAAAATAAGTAAAAGTACCACTTCTTATGATCTCCTTTAAATCTTAACAGCAGCAATTCTTTCTTCACATTTACTGCCAGCAACACACTACTTACATGATCTAGTGGCACTATTATGGGATGGTAAGCTGAAGACATTACAAAATAGGCCAGAAGACATTGGCTACTTTGAAGATTTAAAAGTTCTATCATATATCCAGCATTTGGATGGGCTAACTGAGTCGTCTGATGCATTTTTATTTGACTTAGTCCAAGTGGCTTTGCATTATGAGAAATTAAGAAGTAAGGCACACACAGGAGAATGAATTCATAAGTCAGGGCTGAATAGTGTTTTATGAGTATTGAATTACTGGTTCAGCAATGGTAGGGCAATTTTCTTTGCACTTTCTTTAGGGACTTATAGGTGTTTAACTTCAAAGAGTGAGGTGCCAGACCCTGAGAGATATCTAAATTCTGAAACAAAGATGGAAATTTATTAATTTGGATGCATTTAACATTTATACTGATGCTTATAGTACCCAGTCTGCTATAATGAGTCATGCTCACATTAGATTCTGTGACTTCTAAATATAAATATTACAGTTTACTGTTGATGGTTTGTTTTTTGTTTTGTTTTGTTTTGTTTTCAAAAAAGAGAAAGAGGGGGAAATAACTTTCACAGTTTGTTGCTAAGGAAACTAACAGTCTCTTTTTCCATGTTTTGCCTACAACACTTTGCATTTTCCACACATATCCCACATCTTGTTCTCAGGATAAAGTATGAGATAATGATAGAGATTTTAAATGTGGTTAAGAAAAAAAATTAAGTAATTTTATTAAATTTTTTTATTAAAATATTTTCTAGCCTTTTGCCCCAGTCTTTCTGCTGGGATAGAATGCTAGCTGGTCTGCTCCTTGGAAGACAACATATCCTGAGGCACCACAAAAGATACTCTGCACACAGAGAATTTGATACCACATCCTGAGGCATTGCAGGAGATCCACTGCATTTAGGACACTACAGAATCCCAGGAGTTCTGTACACAGGGCAACTGGACAAGAGACTGAACCTCTAGGGAGGCTCTGTGACATACAGGGCAACTGACACAAAAGACTGAAATCTTCCCTGGAGTTCTGCTGTAGACAGGGAAACAAAAACCACAGTCCATAGCCATCCCTGGAAACAGCTTCACACAAGACAACAGCTTGCCTGCTCCTCTGAAGACCCAAGAGTCTGAAGACCTCCCAGGAGATCTACTACAGCCAGGGCAACAGATCAGCAGCTTCTCTGCCTTTCTGGAGATGTTCCACTTGGAAAGTCCCACAGGGGTTCTGCTACAGCCAAGGCCACAAGCCTACCAGGAGACTTGAAGCAACCCAGGAACAAAAGAGGCAGACTCTAGACAGAATCACTTAGACCAGCAAACACCAGGGGCAGCCAGATGGGTAGAGGAAAGCAAAAGACTATAAGCAACAGAAGCTAATATATGTGGGCATCAACACAACCCAGTTCTCCCACCACAGCAAGCCCTGAATATAACAACATACCTGAAAATCAGAAAGTTGACCTAAAATCCTATCTCCTTTAAGGAAGATATAAATAACACACTGAAAGAAATACAGGAAAACACAGGTTAACATAAGCTATTAGTGACAAAACAACTAAATCCCTTAAACGATAAAGGAAAACAAAATTAAACAGATGAAGGATTCCATAAAGCTGTCCAACACCTAAAAATAGAAATAGAAACAATACAGAAAACACAAATGGAGGCAAACCTAGAAAGGAAAACCTAGGAAAGAGGTCAGGAATTAATGGATGTAAGTATCACCAACAGAAAATAAGAGATCAAAGAGAGAATCTCAGGTGTAGAAGACACTGTAGAAGTGATTGACACAACTGGCAAAATAAATCCAAATCTTAAAATATCCCTAAACCAAAATATACAGGAAATTCAGGACACAATGAAAAGAGCAAATCTAAGAATAATTGGCATAGAAGAAAATTAAGATTCACAGCTTAATGGATCTGAAAATATATTCAACAAAATTATCGAAGAAAAATTCCCCAACCTAAAGAAAGAGATCGCCAAAAAGGTAAAAGAAGCCTAGAGAGCAGAAAACAGATGGGACCAGAAAGGAAAATCATCTTGTCACATAACAATGAAAACACTAAACAGACAGAAAAAAAGAAAGAATGTTAAAAGCTGTAAGAGAAAGAGCCAAGTAACATACAAAGTTAGGCCTATAATAATTACAAAAGACCCTCCAATTTCTGCCTGTGTGCAGAGTTGACCTAGTAGTCCCACAGCACTCTGTACCCAGATTCTGCTGGGAGAAAACAGGTCTACAGGAGTGCTGGTACACAGGATCACAGGAGGGTCAAGCCACTATCAGAGACAGTAAGACCACGTAACAACACAGCTAGTCAGATGGAAAGAGGCAAGCATAGAAACATAAGCAACAGAAACCAAGACTACTTGGCATCATCAGAGTACAGTTCTCCAACCAAAGCAAATACTGGATATCCAAAAACACCAGAAAACCAAGATTTTGATTTAAAATCCTATCTCATGATAAATAACTTTAAAAAGGACATAAATAACTCCCTTAAAGAAATACAGGACAACACAGGTAAACAAGTAGAAACCCTTAAAGAGGAAACACAAAAATCCCTTAA
The DNA here is from genome assembly GCF_011064425.1 of Rattus rattus. NCBI lineage: Eukaryota > Metazoa > Chordata > Mammalia > Rodentia > Muridae > Rattus > Rattus rattus. Next base: position 13,557,178 of record NC_046161.1, on the reverse strand, counting down.
AGAATTACAGGAAAAACACAACAAAACAGCTGTAGGAATTGAACAAAAGTATCCAGGATCTAAAAAGAGAAATAGAAACAATAAAGAAATCACAAAGGGAGACAACCCTGGAGATTGAAATCCTAGAAAAGAGATCAGGAGTTATAGATGCAAGCACTTGCAACAGAATACAAGGGATAGAAGAGAGAATCTCAGAGGCAGAAAAAGAAATTTGTCACATCACATAATAATCAAAACACCAAATGCTGAAAACAATGAAAGAATGTTAAAAACAGTAAAAGAAAAAAGGTCAAGTAACATATAAAGGCAAATGTATCAGAATTACACCAGACTTCTCACCAGAGATTATGAAAGCCAGAATATTTATAGAACATTTCATCTTAAAGCAAAAGAAGATACTTCTTCAAAACATCTCATGGTACAATCTCCAAAACTGACCATATAATTGATCAAAAAACTGGCCTCAAAAGATACAAGATGATTGAAATAATCCCATGTATCCTATCAGATCACCACTGACTAAGGCTAGTCTTCAATAACAAAAAATGACAGAAAGCCCACATATACATGGAAGTTGAACAACACTCTACTCAAAGATAACTTGGTCAAGAAAGAAATAAAGAAAAAAATTAATGACTTTTTAAAATGTAATTAAAATGAAGGCACAACATACTCAAACTTATGGGACACAATGAAAACAGTGTTAATAGGAAAACTAATACTCTGAGTGCCTCCAAAAAGAAACAGGAGAGAGCATACATTAGCAGCTTTACAACAACACCTTAAAGTTCTAGAACAAAAAAGAAGCAAATACACCCAAGATGAGCAGATAGCAGGAAATAAGTAAACACGTGGCTGAAATCAACCAAGTAGAAACAGAAAGAAGTATACAAAAAAAAAAAAAATCAACATGACCAGGAGCTGGTACAGAGGGAGTATCTCAATTAACAAAATCGGAAATGAAAAGGGAAATATAACAACAGAATCTGAGGAAATTTAAAAAGTATCATCATATCCTACCACAGCAGCATATACTCAACAAAACAGCAAAATGTGGATGAAATGGACAATTTTCTAGATACCAGGTACCTAATTTAAATCAGAATCAGATAAACCACCCTATAGCTCCTAAAAAAAGTAGAAGCAGTTATTAAATGTCTCACAAACAAACAAACAAATAGAAAAAAAAAGCCCAGAATCTATCAGACCTTCACAGAAGATCTAATGCCAATATTGTCCAAACTAGTCCACAAAATAGAAACATCAGGAACACTATCTTATTAGTTCTATGAAGCTACAGTTATGCTTATACCTAAACCACACAAAGACCCAATAAAGAAAGAGAACTTTAGACCAATTTCCCTCATGAATATTGACACAAAAATACTCAATAAAATTCTCACATACTGAATCCAAGAACACCTCAAAATGATCATCCATCATAATCAAGTGGGCTTCATTCCACGGATGCAGGGATGGTTCAATATATGGAAACCCAACAACATAATCCACTATATAAACAAACAAAAAATAAATAAATAAAACACATGATGATCTCATTAGATACTGAGAAAGCATTTGAAAAAATTCAACACAGTTTCATGTTAAAAAGCCTATACCTAAACATAATAAAAGAAATATAGAGCAAACCAGCAGCCAACATCAAACTAAATGGAGAGAACCTTGATACAATCCCACTAAAATCAGCGACTACACAAAGTTGCCCACTCTCTTTTTATGTATTAAGTATAGTACTTGAAGTCCTAGCCAGAGCAATCAGACAACAAAAGGATGACAACGGATACAAATTTGAATGGAAGAAGTCAAAATACCACTTTTTGCAAATGATATGATAGTATACTCCTTCCTTCCCATCTTACATTTGCTTTCTTCTCCCTCCCAAGTGGGACTGAGGCTACCTCACTTAGACCCTACAGCTTGTTGAATTTTGAGTTTTGTGGAACATATCTTGGGTATTCTGTACAGTTTTTTTTTTTTGGACAAATAACTGGGTCTCCGCTGGCAGGGGCAAGTAGCACCCAACATGTGGCTCGAGGTACGAACCCTCACCGGACAGAAAAAGAAGTTGAGGACCCCGGGTATTTGTCCAGAAACCGACGTATAAAGTGAAAATAGCTGCGCTAATCTGGTGTTCATGGCTGCGTGCTCTCACCACTCAGGAGAGAAAGGTGCAGCAGGTTAGAGTTTTCTGTCTAATTGAGAATGGGCAAAAAATATCTAAGGAAGCGGTCTTAATCAAGGACCTTAAGGCTTCTCTCAGGGAAAGTGGAGTAAGAGTTAAGAAAAAGGATCTCGTTAAATTTTTTTTGTCTTTGTGTCAGAAACTTGTGTCTTTCTGTTTTGTGCCGGCTAAACTCTGGGTCTGTATTTGCTACTCTGGGTCTGTGTTTGCTTGTGAGTTCTGGAGTTCTGGTTTTGCAGTTGCTCCCATCTTGGGCTAAGAGGGAGGCTCGTGTCTCAGGAGAGACGCGAATGTGAGCAGTAGGTGTGCCAGGGTCTCAGTGATTGCGCTGCCCTGAGAGACATCCCAGGAAGTGAGAAGGGACCCCAGGGATGCCTGGGAGATTCCCAACTGGGTGTTGGTGAGGATTCAGTGATTCTCCTGGATTGGAGAAAAGACCTGCCTTTCCAACCGTCTGTATTTCCAGAGTGGTCTTTGTCTGTGTGTCTTAGGTCTTTGTTTTGTGTTATTTGTAACTTTGACAATGGGAAGATTCTGGTTGGAAAGGAGGAGTAATGTGGGATCCACTCCCCTTCATCTGTCTTTGGTGAGCTCATGGAAGCTCCCATCTGAATCAGTTCGGTTTTGTGGCAATCTTGCAGCGACCTTTTGATTTTTGTTTTTGTGCGCACTTCTGTTTTGTTTTTGTTTTTTTGTTTTTTTTTTTTTGTTTTTTTTTTTTTTTTTTTTTGTCTGTTAATCTTTTTATTGTCTTTCTGTGTGCCTAAATGCTTTTGTTCTTTTCGGCGGACTCTCTTCTTGTTTTCTCACTATCCTACTTGAGATGCTTGTTAGTAGCCATTACAGGAAATCTATAATGTTCACTTGAGGTGTGTGCTTTAGAAACAAGAATTTCATGTTTGCCTTGGGTTCCATCAGGATAGGTGTGGAGATAGGTTTGATTTCTATTGCAAATGATGTAACATTGCATATGTTAGTACTCCTAACACTTCTTGGGACTATGCCTCAGGGATCACAACTTGTATAAGTTTAGAAGTTCTAAAAGACAGTCATGACCTTGGTGTGTAGATTCAGATAGTGCCCAGATTGGAATCCTGATGCTAAAGACTTAGTAGTACTCAAAAGAGATTTGAGAATTACTTAGGGCTATCTTAAGACTGAGTCTAGGTGCTGCAAGGGCAGGTACAAGCCAAGCAACACAAGGCTTATGGAGAATTCAGAACTGCCATTGACTTAGATATAAAAAGAGTGAAAAAGCCTTTTTAGCTGACCTCCAAGAATCCCTAACCCCCCTCTCAGAGATAGTCCTTCAGAATAAGAGAAGATTAGACCTGATATTCCTTAAAGAAGGAGGTCTGTGTGCTACACTAAAAGAAGAATGTTGCTTCTATGTAGACCAATCAGGAGTAATTAAAGACTCCATGAGTAAACTTAGAAAAAGGTTAGAGAAAAGGCAGAGAGACAGAGAAGCACATCAGGGATGGTTTGAGAGCTGGTTTAGTAGATCTCCTTGAATGACTACTCTGATATCTTCCCTTATGGGACCTTTCTTAATTTTGCTTCTGCTTCTGATTATAAGTCCATGTGTGTTAAACAAGCTAGTTATCTTCATTAGAGAAAGAGTATGTGCTGTTCAGATTTTGATGTTACGTTAGCAATGTCATGTTTTAATTTAATTCTATGATTAGAACTAGTCACTAGAAGAAGTGGGGAATGAAAGGTAGAAATTTTAAGGTTGCCTCCCCACCTAGACAAAGGTTTAGAGTAGAAGAAAAAAAAAAAAAAACTGGTTAGGCCCTGGAATTGTATGTTCCAGGAAGCTTCTCCTAGGACTATAGAATGGGTAATTTACATCAGCTGGTTCAACAAGTCTCTCCCAGGAACTAACTGACCCTAAAGTTAGATTAAAATCTTAGAGAACAATCTTGAGAAGCAGGAAGCTTCTCCCAGGAACTAGCGGACCATAAAGTGAAATAATCTTGAGAAACAGGAAGTTCTTCCTTGTGATTTTTCTCTGGTATTCTCAACATTTTCCAGTGATGTCCTTCCTACCCCCTTTTCCCCCACAGCAGTTTTTTGGCAGCAATATCCTCTTAACTGGATACATTTACCTGCCTCCTCAACTAGGGTCCTTCCCACCTATCCCTTGCTGGTGGCACAAATCATACGTCTTGAAAGAGAACAGTCCCATAAGCTCTTTGGAAGGGACCTCAATTCCTATAGCCCCTCCCAGGTCTCTTGGCTCAGTCAACATGGACAATTAGCTGCATTGCCTTTCAGGGTAAGATAGATAATCATTACCCCTCAGAAAAGTTGATACTGTTTTTTCACAAAATTACAGTCCCAGTGGTCTTTCCAAAGGTAACACACAACTACCCTATGTCGGGAGTCCACCTTTGTTGGTGCCCCATGCCCTCACCGACATGGTACCGAGAATCGGGCGAAAGCCTGCGGGATTAAAGAAACACACACACAGGTTATTCGTGTCAAGCCAGAAGAGGAAGAGAGGCTCCTGTAGCTTTATTCACCACTTATATACCCAAGTTCACCAGGTAGAAAATATCTGGGAAGCACAGTGGGAAACCCTGGCTCATGACTTTGGTAACAAAAGACCGACTATGTGACCTGATTTAATTAGGGAGAAATCCGGAAAGACCAGCCTAAATCTCAAGGACAAAGGCCTAGAAGACAAAAGGCAGGAACGAATTGACCACTGCCCAGGTGTGGCCCAGCTGTGTCAATACCAGGCCAGACTGCTCCTCTGTTAGGAACAAAAGGCTTCCACATGCATCAGCCGGGCTCTCAAACCCTGCAAGAGACCCAGAAGGGTCTGACAAGGGGGGTGAAACATTGCAGGGGACCCAGGAGGCTCTGACACACCTTGTCTTTACAGATGGCTCCTCTAATGGACAAGCCGCATTTTCCATTGATGGTCAAATACAACAGTTCTCTACCCCTTTAGATTCCGCTCAGCTGGTAGAGCTTCAAGCTATCCTCACAGCATTTCGTGCGCTACTCGATGCACCCTTTAACCTATATACAGATAGCTCATATCTTGCCTTTTCTATCCCCCTGTTAGAAACAGTGCCCTATATCCGGCCTACCACCAATGCTGCCCCCTGTTTGCCACCTTACAAAAGTATATTCAGAGGCGTTATTGCCCCTTCTTTGTGGGACATATCTGAGCACATAACGGATTGCCTGGCCCCTTTGCCGATGGTAATGATGCCGTTGATCGCCTCACCTGGCTCATGGCCTTGGCCCAGGGGGCCTTCTCTACGTCCCTTACACTTGCCCAAAAAGCACATGACTTACATCACCTTAATGCACAAACCCTTAGGATTAAATATAAGATCACTCGTGAACAGGCTCGCCAAATAGTCTGTAATTGCAAAGGCTGCGTGACCCTACTGCCTGACCGCCACCTAGGGGTCAACCCCAGTGCATTGGTTCCCAGAGAGCTCTGGCAAATGGATGTCACCCATCTTCCCTCCTTTGGTAAATTAAAATATATTCATGTCACCATTGATACCCTTAGCAGCTTTATCTATGCATCCATGCAGACAGGGGAGGCCACCAAACATGTTATAAGTCATGTTCTGGCTTGCCTCACAGTTTTACCTCAACCTAAAATTGTTAAAACAGATAATGGACCTGGATATACTAGTTCTATTTTAAAGACTTTTCTTCTCAACTCGGAATTAAACATGTCACAGGCATTCCTTATAATCCTCAGGGACAGGGTATAGTTGAAAGAGCTCACCAAACCCTTAAAAATATGATTCATAAATTACAGTGAAATGGGGGAATATTATTACCCCTCCCCGGTAATCACAAAAATTTATAACTGCAGCAGACCACCTGTGGCACCCCAATAATTTTTATGATTATGCACCAGGTCTGTGGAAGGACCCATTAACATCCCAATGATATGGCCCTGATCCGGTCCTCATTTAGGGACATGGATCAGACTGCATTTATGATTCAAAGACTTGGGGTGCCTGTTGGCTACCCAAGTGCCTTGTTAAGGCCTTTAACCCACCCAGGGGACAACCCTGAGGAAAAGTCTAACTATGCTTAATTACAGATCATGTTGACCATGTTCCCCTTCATCTGGATCCCTGGAAGCATCATCACATCTGCCCTTGCTACATTGCCTCACCAGATCACCAACTATACCTGGGTGATTCTTAATGGCGCTGGAGATGTGGTGTCTGCCAACTGCACCACCATTGCACGAGTTCCCTGGCCCAACCTTGAGTTCCTGCAGTTCTGGAAAAGAGGCACCTCCACGAGTACAAAGAGAGAACTCATCACTGCCCTCAGAACAGTGTGTTAAAGCATAAGATCATTCCTAGCCATTGGGGTGCAGTCCTAACTGCAAGAGTGGCTTGCCATGGCCGAGCTGGGCACTCTGTGAGGCATGTCTGATCTCAGACCACTACTTCTACCCTGGCAGAAATAATGAAACCTAAGTGAGAGTGCCAGACGTGGGAGCAACCTGTGTAGCCTAAGACACAGGGCTTCACCGACCAGGTGCTGGTTGTGGATGCACACCATATAGACAGACCTTCCTCCCACTGATAGTTAAGGGAAGGTGGAGATGTTGGGGACCAGACTGCTGGACTAAGCAAAGCTAGTGCCCTGCCCTGAGCACATTCCTGAGAAGGACTTGACATTTTCGAAGAAAGAACATGTCCCGGGAAGACTGTTGCCTCTTTGTCTAAGGAGGATATCTTGCAGTTTAATGATTCACCTTATGTCCTTAGGCACTTCCCAGTACTCCCTCTGCCCTCAGCTTCAATTCTTGCTTCAGAGCTTTAAATGCTGTACATTCCTCTCAATAAACAGACGTTGATAAGGACACTGCTTGGTCTCACTCCTCTTTCTCGCCCATTCTCCCTCAGGTATGGGTCCCTCTGGACCCCCACAAATAACTGAGTCCCCACTGACGGGGACAGGAGCTCCCTCCAGAATTACCAGGGACCTGGAAAGGGAAAATCAAAGCTAAAATATACAGTCCATGGGGCCTCATATTGTAAATGTGATTCAAGTCCTTATTTTATAGTTTGGCAAATTTAATTTAGGCAGTTTATAAATTTATAAATGAATGCACCCAGGCAAATCTCCAGAGAATAGAACATAGTTACCTCAAAAAATAATATTTCCCCATGGCATTGTGGTTCATTTGTAAGGGAGCACTCTTCAACATCGCCATCACCTGATTCCTATAGCATTAACTGCCAGTCATAACAGTGGGGCTTAATTTATCCAGTCTTCTACCATGCCTGCCCTATTTTCTAGAAATAATCTCCATAGACTGTTTTTCTACCACCCTTTCTGTTACTTGGTCCTTGATGTTATTTTGACAATTGCTAATTGAATTCCTGTCCATTAACTATCCTTTATGGTCTTGTGGTATTTTGAACATTTCCCCTCCTTACCCTTATGAAGCCCTGTTATAGAGGAGTGGTTTGTAGCCTTGGGTCTGGCCTCAAGAATTGGTTCTCTTCACCTTCTCATGGAAGTCCCCTTAATGTTTGTGATTTTGAGCAATAGAGAGTGTTCTAGAAATTTTGGAGACTATAAATATTTTTGTTTTTGCAGTGTGATCTGTCCTTCTTTGTAAGTTTATGTTCATGTTTTTTGTCTGCCAAAGATTGTTTGCATTGTTTAGTATTTGTTTTCTCAAAACTTGCATGACAATTCCACCTATCATTTATGTTTATCATTTATTATGTCTTTGGTTGTGAGCCTAGCCTTTAACGGCTGAGCCATCTCTCTAGCCCTATTTTATCATTTTTAAAGGCCCTTTCAAAACATTTAATTGTATTATAGTCACATAGTTTAATATTCTTTATATCAGTAAACGTCTTTAAAATTCAAATTTATATTGTTACATATTCTCTCTACACCTTGGGATATTGTCATTTTATCATGAAATTCCATTTGTGTTCAAGACTGTAGAAATATCCTGTCGACGCCTGCACGGAAATGGAACCGAGATCCAGGCATAAACTTGTGGGATTAAAAAACACACATATGTGGGTCATTTGGGTTAAGAAAGAATGCCAATTCTGTACCTTTATTCACTGAATATATACCCCAGCTGACTGGGTGGAAAATTCTAGGAAGCACAGTGGGAAAACCTGGCTGAAGGCTTCAGTAACAAAAGACTGAATACGTGCCCCAAATTTACTGGGGAGAAATCCAGGAAGACAAGCCTAAATCCCCTGAACAAAGACTGAGAACAAAAGACAGGAACCAAGGGACCATCACCCAGGTGTATGCCCCGGTGTGTTGCTACTGGGCCAGGGCGTTCCTTCCTTAGGAACAAAAGGCTTCTACATGCATCAGTAGGGCTTAGCACGGGTCAAACCTTGAGAGGGACTCAGAAGTGCCTGACAAGAAGGGTCAAACACTGCAGGGGGCCCAGGAGGGTCTGACAATATTCAAGACAAGCCGTATAGTATAACTTTCCTTCTCAATATCTCTCAGCCAGGTTATACATTACATTTTTAAAAAATTATTGCATATTTTTTGGTTATCATGAGAAATCTTGACCAGTGCTGAACTGCAATGAGTAGGAACCAGTTGCTAGACAACAACTCTCAGGTAAGGATTCAGATGGTAGCCAGCATCCTGCTAATATTTATACTCTATACATTTGGAAATACTACAAGTCAGGGCAATGCTATTTAACTTTTTCCTTAATGCCAATTAAGTGCTTATGAGACCACAATCCAAAATAGCCATTCTAAAACACCCAAAGAAAGTGAATACTTTTGATAATCTCAAAGTTGAGAGCATCTGAGGTTTTAAGACTTTTATTTCTCTCACCTAGAAGTCCTTACTCCTTCCTTTGCATTTTGTTAGAACTGTTACACCTGTTCTACTATCCTTGAAATATTTTACAATCTATTTTCCCCTAAATTCCATCTGGATCCCACATGCAACTTTAGAATCTGCTTCCAATGGCCACTTTGAAAACTATATATCATGATTTAGCCTTTTATTAAAGCAGACTCTGAGATCTAAGATCTGCATGTGTCAGGACTCTAGCTGAGTGACTGAAGATTCAGAAAGTGCCACGTTAAATAATGGGAAAAGCCGGACTGGAATGAGGGAAATATTGAACCATAGTTCTTCCTCAGCCCTTTGGGGACCCTTGTGACAGAAGGACACATTACATAACAGGTTTTCATTAAGGCAAAAGACCACAGTACAAAGACTTTGTACTGTGCGAACCGACATTGCTGAGAAGGGATACCTTTCCTACCAAAGGATTTAAAACTGATGTGTTGTCAGCTAACAAGCTGCAAAACACAGTCCCTTAGTATGTAGGTAATGTTTGGATGACACCACTTAATATTTCCTATGAAACGAATACTCAGAGTGACAATGGAAGAATCAGTTTTCACAAGATCATATCCTTCATGTTTACTTGTAAAGGTGCTTAATATTTCCTATGAAACGAGTACTCAGAGTGACAATTGAAGAATCAGCTTTTCACGTGACCATATCCTTCATGTTTATTTGTAAAAGGTGCTGGTGGACTTTAAACTCAAGGAGCTTTAAAACATTTTTAAAACGTTTTAAAATGTTTCCCTTGAAGAACTCAGAGGATCTTCACCTCATTATTTTGAAAATACAGAGAAAATAGAGGTCATAAAAACCAGCCTCTCTTGAAGCTACCCTAGGGTGTAGGTAATAGAGATCTTACAGCATGTCTGATCTTTAGAATAAAATAAAAAGAGCCAGAAGCAGCTCTACAGAAATTGTAACATGGCTTCATAATTTAAAAGGCAGCATTAGGTGTATATTAATGATAAGGAGAAATGAAATCTTAGCAAATAATATAGCATGTATTTTCCTATGTAAATGAGTCAGTGTAGTCCTTGAATTGAGACTTTGAAAAAATTTTAATAGTGTTAGCATAATTAATATTCTGTTATAATATTAGTAGTTATAGATTGTATAGCAGCAGTTTCTTATGGTAGTTTGTTTTGTTCACAAGTTAAAAGTGACTTCTATTAAAATAAAGGATGCCAGAACTTTTGGTTCCTCCTTACACCAAAACTATTAGCATTATCCTGTTCTACACTGTTTTGTAAATTCTAAAGATTTCTGCATTCAATGGTACCTTAATTGTCATTTTCTTATGTTTTCTTATGTTTAGATATAATAGATGTTTTTCAATGTGGGGTCAATTACAGCTGTTTGCTATGAGAATAGGATAGAGCTATAATGAGCTTCTTATAGTATGATTTATGTGTCAATGGGAATCATTCAAGGATACTATCTTTTAATTTTATATAAAATGTGCTCAGAATGGCTAACGATGTGCAGAAATCATCCATAATTATGGAATTATTGTAACAATATTAATTACATTTTACCATAATACTAAAAGTTATAGATTAAATGGTGTTATAAATAATGATGTAAATATACATGTGGAAGATAGACATATACTTACAAATAATGTAAGTAAAGGTTTTTTTCCTCTATTTCTCACACTAATACAGATTTTATATGTGCAATCCTCTTTCATGGACAGAGAATACCTCATCTTACATCTTACATATATATGCATTTAAACATTTATCAAAAATTTACTGATAGTGCTAACATTTATATTAATTTGTAATTTTAATAAAATAGCTTATCTAGTCATAACATTTATTGTCCTCCTTAATTAAGCCATAAACCTGAGTTCTGTCTTTACTTTTCCATCCTTTTTATGTTTTTAAGCCTGCATTATGGGCTCAGGGGTAGAGCACTTCCCACGCTATTGAGGTGACCTGGCTTCTCTCCTCATGATAGAAAAATGAAGACAATCATTTTAAATATTGCCTGAGATATTTTGGTTCTGAATTTTTAAACTGCTGATTAGCCTGTCCAAGACTGCCTGCAAGTATGCAGGATTAGGCTTTCAAAAAGTGATTTATATAAGTAAACACAAGAGTGGTTAGCACTCCCTCTGAGCCCTTTGAGAAGTGGGTATGTGCCTTAGAGATGGAGGTCATGATGCAGATGGGCCTATTAGGAGTTATGTGTGCATATGACACTAACTATGCCTCTTTCATAAACACAGAAGCAAAATATGAAAGACACTGAGTAATTTCAGGAAGTTAGAGAGGACCTAAGGGAAATGGAGAACATCTGAATAATATGTAGATGACAATAAACAATCCTATGCCTTGCAAAATGATGATAACTCACATTAAAATGAACCACAAAACAGAACATCATCCAGGATGGTTTCCGAAAGCCTAAAACTACTCAAGATGATCATTTCTAGAGAACCACTGAAGAACCAGGATATAGAAAAGAAGATATGTTTTGGTGCCTTATTACAGTTACAGAGCATTTTGGAAAACCCCAAGTGGCTAAAACTGCAGGAATGTATAATTAATGCAATGTTAGGTTAGTGAAGAGTGAGACTAATTAGTCTAAAGAAAGAGTGGCATTTAAAAAGAAAATAAATTTCTCTGAATCTGTAGTTATGTCTCCCTTCTCATTTCTGATTTTGTTAATTTGGACACACTCTCTGTGTCCTCTCGTTAGTCTGGCTAAGGGTTTATCTATCTTGTTGATTTTCTCAAAGAACCAACTTTTGGTTCTGTTGATTCTTTCTATGGTCCTTTTTGTTTCTACTTGGTTGATTTCAGCTCTGAGTTTGATTATTTCCTGCCTTCTACTCCTCCTTGGTGTATGTTCTAGAGCTTTTAGGTGTGCTGTCAAGCTGGTGACATATGCTCTTTCCTGTTTCTTTTTGCAGGCACTCAGAGCTATGAGTTTTCCTCTTAGCACAGCTTTCATTGTGTCCCATAAGTTTGGGTATGTTGTACCTTCATTTTCATTAAATTCTAAAAAGTCTTTAATTTCTGTCTTTATTTCTTCCTTGACCAGGTTATCGTTGAGTAGAGCATTGTTCAATTTCCACATATATGTGGGTGTTCTTCCCTTATTGTTATTGAAGACCAGCTTTAGGCCATGGTGGTCGGATAGCACGCATGGGATTATTTCTATCTTTCTGTACCTGTTGAGGCCTGTTTTTTGACCAATTATATGGTCAATTTTGGAGAAAGTACCATGAGGAGCAGAGAAGAAGGTATATCCTTTTGCTATAGGATAGAATGTTCTATAAATATCTGTTAAGTCCATTTGGCTCATGACTTCTCTTAGTCTGTCTACGTCTCTGTTTAATTTCTGTTTACATGATCTGTCCATTGATGAGAGTGGGGTGTTGCAATCTCCTACTATTTTTGTGTGAGGTGCAATGTGTGTTTTGAGCTTTAGTAAGGTTTCTTTTACGTATGTAGGTGCCCTTGTATTTGGGGCATAGATATTTAGGATTGAGAGTTCATCTTGGTGGATTTTTCCTTTGATGAATATGAAATGTCCTTCCTTAT